>NC_074713.1:43150211-43420211 GCF_947242115.1 Biomphalaria glabrata
GACTTGCCCTCTGAATCCAGGAGTTTCAATCTTTATGTAGTGTGTGTATGTGTGTTTGTGTGTTTGTGTGTGTGTGGTGGTGGAGGACGAGAAAGAGTGTGAAACGTTTGGAAGAAGCGTCCCCATGGCAACCCTTTCAAGAAATGAAGAATTGTGATTGCGATATAGTGCAACTCAAAAATCAAAACAAAACATGAAAAGAGAAATGTTTGAAATAAATAAAACATACAAACCAATGTCGATAACTCCGTATTGAAAGATGACTAAATATATTGCAAACTAAATATATTGGAAACTAAATATATTGCAAACTAAATATTTCGTGCTAGAAGCGAAAGAGCTTTTTGATATTTGATTCCACAGCTCACAAACATTATTCTTTGATTTAATAAAATACCTCGATGATCAATACTTCTGTATCCGGTACACCGGAGAATTATGTGCACTAGAATGTTAACAACTATTGAAAATTCAAGCTTTGTAAACTGAAATCTCAAAAGCTTCAATTCTCTTTCTAGACAAGAACAATTCTCAATGTTACCTTCATAACAGATTAATGCACATTAGTTTGTCCAAATATAATGATGTCAATGCGGACATCATCAACAGGATTCTACATTATTAACTTTCACGAATTACTTTAAATTTGATTAAACGAGCCGGATTTAAATGGGATAACCCCTCCAAGAATCCAGAGACGCCCATTACAACTCTCTTTCATCCCAACCCATACAATCAAAGATTGCTCTTCTTAATTTAATTAATAGATAAGAGCGTCAGTCAACCCTAGAATGAACGGGGTATCTGGGTGATCGCTTTTTACATGTGTTTAAAACAAAGTGAGAGACCTGAATTCAAATTCGTTGAGTAAAGCATTCTCAGGCTTCTCAAGGCAAAACGATAAACACTCTGCTAATGAATATCTTATGAATAGGAAAGATTGTATAGTTATCTATTGTCCTATTTTATGTTTGTGCTCAGTAAGCCTCAGTCGACGACCTATTGACTGATTCAGCTTATACATTACTTCAGTTAAGTACAATTTCTTTCCCTTGTTCGAGATAACAAACAATATAATTAATTACCAATAATTAATTAACTAATTTTTGTTGTTTTTTTAAATTGATTCTTATGTTTTCAGGTAAAATAAATAATTTTGCAAAATTTCAGCTTAATCCGAGATTGGGTGTGGGAGAAATAACGTGTACAAACTTTTGGCCAAATAGAGTGAGTTGATATGATCTTTGTAAGAAAGCCAAATTAAACTATTAGATTTTTTTTTTAAATCTGCTATTTAGTATACTTCAAAGCCTCAGTGAATAAATCAGTTCTAGATTGAACTATCTATACAAAGACACACACACTATCTAATATAAAAAGTAGAATGTAATGAGTATGTTTGTCTCGAATATAAATCAAAACCGTTTGACCAAACTTGATAAAACTAGGGATAAATGTTCCTTTAATCATGGCGGAGACCGTAGAGTATTATTAATGTCACTCCCACAACCGCAAGGCCCTAAAAATAGTAAAAAAAAAAAGTATTTAAACAACTAAATTTAGGTATCTTAATAAAAGAAAGAAATTTTTTAACAAATCGGGTAAACCCATTTTCACATTCTGTTATATTTGATATGAATATGTCGGCTGAACGGGTAAACTCATTTTCACACTCTACTTTTATTTTTGTGGCAAAATACAAATGATTAAAGGAACACTCGCCTTGTACTAAATAAATAGATGATATTTGTTGCTGCAGTGACGAGGTGACCGATGGTTGACCTGACCAGATGTAAGTGGTAATATTAGAGTAACATTTAGAGTGTTGCTAACGGCCATGTTATCAGTCGTTCTCCCAGAGCCGGGCATGCTCTTCAATAGTGCCGGGTCAGATAAGCCGGGCTTTTCCATTCTGATACGAATTTCGTTTGTTTTTATTTGGTGGATTGCTTTCTTCAATATCCGTCATGTCAACTGTTACATGACATCTGACCTCTGCAGCGATTAATGTGTCATGCAAGAGTGTCATATAATCGATACGTCGAAGGGATGTAATCTGTCAGGACGATTGGCGCACAACCACACACACACACACACACACACACACACACTGAGTAGGGATACATAAAAACTGGAGTGATAATGTAGGTCGGAATGGAGTGTACAACTGAGCGCAAGTAGGTCAGGAAGTCACACTAGCAAGTTAGCATTGCTTGGTAGACATGAGCAAGAGGTCTTGGACAAGGAAACGCATCTTAACTCTGAATAGACCTTACTTTTAATGACCTAGCTGTATAAAATTTAGCTCTTTTGATATGAAGGGAGACTAACCCTTGAAGGATTAAGGGCACGACATGGCCTAAATTGTGCCGATGTGCCAAAAACTCGAGAAAACGTAATCTTCGGGATCATCCATTTATGAGGTCGATACAAAGAAGAACAGAGGAAAGATCAGAGGGGAAAAAAGAGGGGAGGGGTGGAGATAAATAACAGATAAGTAAACGCATTTAATGTATGTTAATCTAGGGGATAGGGTGTCTGATTTCACAAACAAAGAGAGATGAAGAAGTGAATTAAGTGTCGCTCGTTTGAATATGAAAGGAAACTCTGGTACTAGGACAATAAAATAAAAATACAATACAATACAATAAAAATGTGTGCAGCACCAACAGTAATATGTATTCAACTAGAAAGAACGGTCTATGTTTGAAATGGATGCCACAAATATAAAACAAAAAAAACAAAACAACTGGCTGTTCGACTTCCCGAGTGTCTTTTTTTTTCTCAAAATGAAGTGAAACCTGTCAGTGTTTGTTTACATTTCAAATGTACCACAGTCTTGAGTCTTCTAAGTTTTTTTTTTTAACCCTGAGTTTTTCCCCCTCGCTTTTTCCCCATCTCAAGCCACGCCTACTGAGTGTATGTGTGTGTGTGTGTGGTGTGTCAAGTAGAATTGCTCTAAGAGCAGGTCAACTCTTACAAGTAAAATACAAAATATAGACTTGTTTTGGTGAGTGTGTGTGTGGTGGCTGATGCAATACAGTTACTATGACAAAGATACTATTGCATGTGCAAGGTATTATAGTGGAAGGCGGCAGATGAAAGAGAGACTCGAGCGATCAGAAGATTTCAATGATTTAAGCGAGAATGGAAACTTCTTTAACAGCTTGAGATTTAAAAGTTTTTTTTAATATTTCTAAACTGATATTGAAAGCCTGTGTATATTTGTAATAAAAATTTAGGTTTAATTTGTTCCTACAAGCGGATTTCCAGCTTTTATTCAAGTATGTGTGTGAGTTAATTAATATTAATACGGGTAGGTTTGAATATATTGCTGGAACTACAACCAAATCTCAATACTATTAAAATTAATGCAGCCAGACAGAGAGAGAGAGAGAGAGACAGAGAGAGAGACAGAGAGAGAGAGAGAGAGAGAGCGAGCGAAACTCTTGTAGAAATGTACAAATAATGTCTCCAACATTTGGTCAACGAGAACCCAATACAAAACGACACAGGACACAGCAGGACAATACAACAAACAGCAGGACAACACCGGACACTAAATGACACTGCAGGACATCCTAAGAAACAGCAGGACAATGCAGGACACAGCAAGCAAAATAGGACAATACAGGGAACAACAGGTCAATACAAAATACAACAGAACAACTCAGGACACACTCAGACAACACAGGACAGAGAAGGACTATACAGGACACTGCAGTAACAATAGGTGGCAACTAATTATTTATAAGTTGTAAGAAGATTGAATGTTAGAACATGGATGGATCACGTGGAGCTAGACTAAACTCTAATTTAGACTTTCAATGAAGAGTAAAAGAATGAAAAGAAGAAAGAAAGAGTTCAGGCAAAATAATAAAAAGGTTAAATAATGAGAAGAACAGCACAATCGCTGTCATATAGCTCAATGCTGCAAGCTTTAACTCCCTTTTCAAAATAAAATTAATTAATGAACACTAATTGATTAGTTAATTGGTTTATTTTTTTTTTACTGATTCATGTATTGTCATCGACTATGAATACTTGTGCCCAATTTCAACTTGAACTGAGAATGGGAAGCGCGAGAGATAACGTATACAAGATTTGTACCTGACAGACGGAGTGAGTTGATACAAGATTTGTACCTGACAGATGGAGTGAGTTGATACAAGATTTGTACCTGACAGACGAGTGAGTTGATATCTGCTTTGTAAAAATGGGGGAGTGGGGGGGGGGGGGAGTGTATTCATAAAAAATAACAACAACGTGTATTGTCTAATATGTATTCAACGTTACTTTAGACCAGCGGTTCTCAACCTTTTATGCTCGGCGACCCCTTTTTACAATCCCCCACTCTAACGCGACCCCCTCCCCCACACACACATACAACAATAGAAGAATAGACAAAAACAATCCATATTTTCTATGGTCTTAGGCGACCACTGGGTAAATCGTCAATCGACCCCCAAAGGAGTCGCGACCCACAGGTTGAGAACCCCTGCTTTAGTCCAACAGACTTGGTCCAATGTCCCAGTCCACGTGTTTTTACTTTACCAGCAACTCTTTGAAACACTACGCTGAAGTTGTAAGATGTCCACAGGAAACGTCTAGGTCTACATGGATGTAAGGACAGATATAGAAGCTTAATGGTTCTTGCGTCCTCATAACAGGACGATCCCTAACCGCACTAGTGGAGGCTGTGACCAACGAACTTTTTTTTCCAGATTGGTCAAATAAAAGAAACATAACGTCTGACAGGAAAGAGGACCGGAACAGAGCTCACTTCCTGGTGACTGAGTCAATGTAGATCCCATGTGGTCCATCTACGAGATCATGCTGGGATTTGATCGGACGGGTTGGTGAATAGACAAAACAGATCAAGAGGAGACTACAGGAAACAGAAGGAATGGCAGTACATTGTAGGTTCAATTGTATTGTAGATGATGATTTAGGTCAATGTGAAGAGTAAAAAAAAAACCCAGCAACAATGGATTTATATTATTTAATGATTTTGCATTCTACTATCAGAAATCGAAAACAAAAAACTGAAAAAATTGGGACTTGAGACACCTTGTTACCTAGATTTGGCCCTGAGACAATATGCTACCAATGTTTTTTCCTGAGACATTATGCTATTAAGATTGAATCCTGAGGCATCTTTAACAAGATTCGGTCCTGGGACATCTTGCTACCAACATTTGGTCCTAAAACATCGTGCTTAGGAGATTTGGTCCTAAGGCAACTAGCTACCAAGGTTTTGATCCCGAGACATTATGCTAGTTAGTAGTTAACCAGTCGGGGAAAAAGTTTGTAAAGCAACAGGGTAACCACGTCTTGCGTTTAATTTGATCAGACACAATTATATATATATATATCATTACACACAGACACACAAAATATATATATATTTTTTTTTTCAGATCAAGACTATTTTTCTAATGGGTATTCGTTGAGACTTGGTTGACCTTAATCTATGCTTGGTTTTTCAAACGAGATTAGGGAGTTATGTTTATGATATTTGACACTTTGACACTATTCAGGTTATGTCGTACCAACCAGTTCACTCTTTAGCAAAGCAATCACATTCCGTCTTATAAGAAAGTGGCTAGTTCTCTACTCATAAGCTGTGATGGACTTACATACATGTAAAAAAAAGAGTAAAGACCTAGCGACCTCTGGCCGACGGTTCACCAGGTGTCAAGTGACCGGCACAACGACCGACTGCCTTTACTTTTTTTCCTCAACTAAAGTCAAGTTGGGTGGACTCAGGAGCGTCCTAAAAATTCCGAAATTCGAAACCCATTCTTCACCGGGATTCGAACCCAGGACCCTTCATAAATAGAGATTCCTACCTATCTCTTGTACATACTGATAAATATATAATTATTTTAATTTTTTTTTTAGCTCTACAGAATCACAGTTCTAATCTCTTCCCATTGTGGCACAATTTAATTTTTTTTAATTTTTGAAAGTTGACAACAGCGATCTTTTGATTCTATATTGTCTTGTCTATCTACCGGTATATCAATGTCTCTCCCTATTTTCCTCTTTCATTTTCCTAAGTTTTATTTTAGGTTCCATTAAATATCCCCCACATTTCTCTTTAACTCTTTCTCTTCATTTCTTACTGTATTTGCTAGAGAATGTAAACTGTATCTTTAAAATCAAAGTGTCAGCAAAGGGCAGACTACTTTGATTAACTTCAGAATGAAAATCTCATATAGTCTATGCCAGCTTTATGCCAAAATTTTCCCTTCATTCTGCTCCTGTTCAAAACGAGGTTTGAGTTCAACTAATAGTGTCAATTCGAATAATCTCAACAATCTGTCTTTCCCTGCTGCGCCTCTGCATACAGTGGCGTCACCATTAAAGAAAGTCACGTCCCAACAGTCTGATAATTACGTCATCGCCTTCCCTCCCCTATCAATACTTTGATTTAATGACCGGTAGAATTGATCTGGCTCGCTCCCCCCCCCTTTCCGAACCTCACCCAGCGCCACCTACCCGGACTCTCTACCCGCGGTCAAATCAGCAAGCCTTTTCATTTCCTAGCTGTCCCTAGTGATGTTTGCCCTCGTTTGATTTATAGCAACCATCTTGGGGCAAGAGTTATTCCTCTTACTCTCCACATTCTCTCCCCTTCCCTTAAGTTATTTTTAGTTTAAGTGATGGTTCTCCCAACAGAGCTGCTTTACGCGGACACTCAGATCTATGGCTCTCAATGTTCTCAGTAGAAGTACAATGACAATTGGTCTCGAGATACATACAAATTGGACCATGATAAAAATTGAGATCTTCTCTACGAAAATGCGTCTTACGAAAGTCTAGATGTACTTCCGGTAGCCAGGTACGTGGTGGAAGCATGGAGAGTGTGGATCACAATTAAATATGGTCTAGAAGAAATGGTGATGGTACTTTACATGGTTCTAGTGCTACAATATAATAGAACAAGGTTTTAGTGTTCAAAGTGATCATGAGAGAGAGAGAGAGACAGACAGACAGACAGACAGACAGAGAAAAAGAGACACAGACAGAGAGAAAGAGAGACAGACAGAGAGAGAAAGAAAAAAGACAGAGAAAGAGGCAGAGAGAGACAGGGGCAGAGACATAGGGAGAGACAGAAAGAGAGAAAGAGAGCGACAGAGAGAGAGACACACACACACACAGAGACACAGAGAGAGAGAGAGAAAGAGAGACTGGTGGACTGCCTACAGACCATTTCGTGCTGCAAGAGACTAAGCCCCAGCACGGAGTTCCGGACAGTGGTGTATTACCAAAGGTGGTCATTTACTCTGGCCTAATTAGGAACAGCGAACTAATAAAGTATGTCTTTTGAGTGCGAAGATTAAGGAAGAGTGTTTTGTTAGATACAGTTAGACCCAGTCGTGACCTAGATATTTTGCCACACATAAGGTCTACAAAGCTGTCTTCTGTGACGGTCTTTGGCAGTAGCTTTTCTCTGACGTATTGTCAGCATTTCATTGTGTCCTTTTTTGGGGTCATAACAGAGATCACGTGACCAAACTGTGACCTACTCACTTTCTGAATGGTTCATGATTTCCATTCAATCTTACTCGAATGTCTTTTGTAGTTGACGGTCGTTGACTTGTAGCACCAAACTGCTGGTAGATAACTAAACCGTTGTAGGCGTTATTGTATCTTAACTTATAAAACTTGAAAAGACTTGAGTAACTTCTTTGTGAACAAAAGTAAATATAATTTTTATTATAATATAGGCAGAAATCAAGTTAATCTGAGATAAAATACATGTACTAGAGTTTAGAAAATATTATTTCCTAACAAAATCTAACTCCCTACAATAACACAACCTTTCAGTCTTATGTTCTGGAGCAATAGAGGAAATTGGTCATAACATATTCAACTTAAAAAAAAAAAAGATGTCCAATAATTATAATGAAAATGTTACAATAAATATACACATATTGTTTGAATAGTACTTATTAGGTATAAGCAAACACCAAACACATTTTGTATGAAGGCCTATCGAAACATTGAACATGAGAAATATCGTTCTATACATGATGTGTTTTAATATGATTCTTCTTTTGCTAAAAAGTGCAGAAAAAAATTGTTTTATGGTTTCCAATACATAAGAGTTTCTCAATACTTCCGCCTTCAGTTTGGCGGATACACCAAAAAGCTTGTTGTTTATGATTTCGCCTACATGTTATTACAATCTTCATTAGCTGGACTCTTACACGTCTTCTCATTATGACAGTACGGGCCAGTACAATACGCCACATATTCAGGGCACATATAACTCAGGATCAAACACTCCAGTAGCTAAAAAAATCTATAGATCTACATTCTTTTGTTTTTTTTGTGAGTGCTTCTAAAAATAATATAATGTCAGTTTGGAAGGCACCTTCGACACGGAGGTCACGGTTTGGACAACTTTCAAAGCACGTGATAGCCCAGCCAATGGGAAACAAGAGTTGGTGTCTAAGTGCTTTGAACTCCACGAAATGTTTTCTTTTGCCTGATTGGTCAATACATGTGTGACGTCGGCTGTAAATAATGGAGTGGGTTCATGAGGTCGCTGGCGAGATGTAAACTGTGATGAAACTATTCTCCAAAGGCTGAAAGCTGAATAGACTTGCAGGTCTTTAATCACAATTTAAGGATTTGTATTTCAAACCAAATCTAGAAATGGCTTGTGTATCTCTAGTTTAGTTACTTCGAAAATGAAAGGTTGGTTTGGGGAGGAGGGGAAGAAGAAGGAGGCTCAGGGAGCTATAATTAAAATGCGTCTGTCTATTGAGGAACACAAATGTATATAGTTATTGCCATATTAGATAATATTTGGAAATAAAGGATTATTAATGTGTAAATTATTGGAGCGTCTCGTAAATAGTTCAAATGAAACTTCTCAAACTAGATTTAGATCTTAATATATATCATCAGTGAAGATGTCATTTCAGTAGTAGTCACCACTGTGTAGACATTGAGCCATATCTTCTATTCAAACGCATAGCTCGCACTAGCCAAAGAGCAACAAATAGCCCATTAGTACTGTAGTGATTATTTCCCTTTCCCATAAATCTCTTCTGCTCCTGGACATATGATTGGTTCTTCTCAAGTGGTGAACAGGGATTACATCCCCTTGACTGATTTTACTAAATGGAGTTTTTATTTCGGGTTAGACCACACAGACGTAATGAGGGCTTGGCTCCACCAATTGTATAGTTATCTTTTCATGTCAAAGTAACACATTTACTGTGTGATAACTTCGGAGGTCATGTAGGAATGGACAAGCCTCATTTTAAAAACAGAGCATTGAACTGATCTGCAAGTTACTAGTGATGATTTCTGGAGAAGTGACAAGTAATGATTTCTGGAGAAGTGACAATTTGATGATTTCTGGAGAAGTGACAAATGATGATTTCTGGAGAAGTGACAAGTGATGATTTTTTGCAGAAGTGACAAGTCATGATTTCTGGAGAAGTGACTACTAGTGATCTCTGGAGAAGTGACAAGAAATTATCAATAAAGAATAGACAGTGGCGTCTTAAGAAATTCCAAGTTATACTTTCTGATTGTAACACCATCTCTTATACAAACAGGTCAAGTATGTTTGATCAAACCAGTTGACTGACCTTAGCCTACTGCAATCAACACGATGTTTTCATTAATACATCCCCCCAGGAACTCAACTTTGCCGCAGGCTCTAATGCAACATCTTTTGATCTAATGTAATTATTCCCATCATGATAGCAATACGATAAGCTTGTGAGCAAAAGTCTCATTGACAACAAAGTCTTAAGTTCAATGTTTCCACCTCTAAACTTGTCAGCAGTCACATGATATAACATGAATTCATTAAAATACTATTCATAGAAACATCTGTAGAGAAATGTTGGAGCCAATAAAGAGTTTTTCATTACTTATAATAAATGTGTACGGCTTTCAAATAGGAGTCCTCAATACATAATAAATCCAACAAGAAGACAAAATACTGTAAAAAATAAAAAAACAACAACAATAAAGCCTATATAATGGAAAGCACCGCACAATGATGTCCATATCTCAATACTGTAAAGTTTATCCCCCTTTTCTTATATGAAACAAAATTAATTACCACTTATTGATTAACTAATTTGTTAAGATTGATTCATGCATTGTCTTCGACTACGAATAATTGTGTAGAGTTTCATCGTGATCAGAGAATTTGAAGTGGGATAAAAATCCGTGCAAAAAAAAAATGTACCTAGACAGACAGACTGACGGAGTGAGTTTATATAAGCTTTGTAAAAAGTACTCCACACCAAACCAACAACAAAGACTCAGGTGCAGAACAAATAAATGCCATGCTGAATCAACATCTCAGGGAGTCATGTCACTAAATGAGTTGGGACAATGACACGAGGCCAACTGTCTCTCAAGTTGACTAGCAGATAAGCGCACGCGCTACTAGGATGTAATCCGCAAGGCGCATGCGTGTAACCAGAGCCTGTTGGCAAAGATCTGGACGAGAAGACGACGAAACAAAATGGAGTGGCTGGCCGAGCCCCGTGAGTTCATGGCTGGAGTCTTTTTTTTTTTTTTTTTAAATGGGAAGGGCTGTCCTTTGCTGTTCAAATACCGCTGGACAAACCTGGTGAACTAAATGGATGGTTCTGGAAACAAAAAAAAAGATGGCGGGGGGTGTACTCATTAGGTGAGACAGTATAGGAGGAGTGAGTGGTGCGCGTGTACCAGAACTCAGTTGTCTGTACGATATGTATGGGGGAGGGGGAGATAGACAGAAGAAGGGGGGAAAGAGACACATGAGCGAGAGAGAGCAAAGAGACAGAGAAAAGACAGCTAAAAGAGAGAGAGATAAGAGAGAGATAAAAGAGAGAGAGAGAGAAAAGAGAGAGAGAAAAGAGAGAGAGAGAAAGTGAGAATAGAAATAGTAGAGAGAAAAGAGAGAGAGAGAAAAGAAAAAAGAGAGAAAAAAGAGAGAGAGAAAGAAAAAAAGAGAAAGAGAAACAAGCAACAAATTTGTAAAAATCAATTGGTCAGTTATTAATTTGGTGGTCAGCCATTTCTCATTCTATTTCTTTCTTATAACACTTCCCTCTTGCAAGGAGACCTTCTTGTGAGCTCTGCACAATCAAGTTCTTCTAGTACCTGTCCATCTACTGATATTAAAAGTACATGTGGACAGGAGCCTCTACATAAAGTGCTACGTATCATACGCTAATGTACGTCTATATCTATTTCAAACCAAACATTGGAGTCGATGCGGGAATTCCCGCTCTAGCTGGTTTAATTCAGAAAAGAAAAGACGTAAGCCAAATATAATTTTAAGATGACTCTAGTTTGAAAAATTATAACGGTCAAACCAGAGTTTTCGCCGTGTGGCCCATGAAATAGTTTTGTTTGTTCTCAAACACAAACTCTCAAATTTTTTGTCGTTTTCGAAAATCGTGCCCTCCCAGTATCCCCTCAACATTTGGAAACCGAGAAGAGTCTGCAAGCTAATAAGAGGAATTGTTAATGAACAGAGACGATCACAAGTATACAGGACACAGATGACACAGGACACACATTATACAGGACACAAATGACACAGGACACACAATAATAGTGATAACGATGGCAAGGTAAATTAAGCAATTTTACAAAAGTATTGTATTGGCGAGAAACATCTGTGTAGCGTACAATGCACATAGATCTAGATCTTCAAGTCCTAATTAATTGCTGTACGAGCCCGCCCCCCCCCCCCCTCCAGCCAATAGCCTCAAAGAGAGGGTCTACAATTTCGTTACAGCAGGTGATGCAGAAGTGTATCTCTTTATTTAGACTACAAGCGTACGGAGCAGCCAGCTCCAAGACTTACCATTACTCCTAATTTCTATTCTTCCCAGCTGCCGGGAACTAATTAGCGCTGACTGAACCGTGCCCCCTTAGTCCGGAAGGATTATGAAATAATTCTCACACTCCGGGCTCAGTAGATGAGCGGTCCGGTCAACATACACCCCCCGTCATCTATAACTTATGACAATTTTTTGTAATGTTTCAACATGCCATCCAACTTTGAAAGCTACATCACTATAGTGCTGCTCATTAACGTAAAAGCTTTGAACCAGGAAGCACACTCCTTCTTCAACTTGGAGAGAAAAGTTTCTCCGTTAAAACATAAAAGAGTTGTCGGCTATCCAGAAAGTCTATAAATATACCTCTAAACACTGTTTTTTTTTCAGGTTTCATCATAATGTTTTGTTTGTTTGTAAAATGTTTTACATGTTTCGGATGTTCCTTCAGAGTTGAAGATAGTTTACTTTAATCACAACCACCAGGTCAAACAGGGTCAAACAGACCTTCAGACCAAGTGGCTGACCACATTTTCTTGAGATTATTGATTTGTCCGGTTTCGGAGGTCTAATGTTTGGTCAAGCATAGTATAGATAGAGCTAACGTACGTCGTAACAGATGAGGAAGTAGTTAGACGGCGTAAGGGTGTGAAGGAGTCAGCAGTGGCGCCCCAACGACTGTTTCCCAGGATTGTGAGGAAAATGAGCGTGCACGTTTTAGAGAAGAAAGCATAGATCTATTCTTAGAGTGTGTCTCAAGGGCCCTTGATTCAATCATTTAGGAGCAAATATTGATACTTTAGCTCCAGACACATATTTTAAGGTTGGCAAGAAATTATAAGAGGCAAGGAGCTATCATGGGCATAGGTTCAGAACAGGGGGGGGGGGGAGGTGATAATCGTGGGCACAGAGGCGGTGTTGTAATACACATATATTGTTGTCATGAGGTCATTTAGTATAATAATTAAACAATTCCGGGTTTGGGAGGGTAGAGAATAAGGTGAGGAAAAAAAAAAGGGGGGGGGGGTGGTTGATGATCTATAAATCATTGAATTTCTTTAAAAATAGAATTTTTTAATTTTTTTTTCGATACCGATATAATTAGATTCTGTGACAAAATAAAAGATTCCAGTGAGGTCTGCCAAGTCCAGCTAAGTCAAGTGAAATACTGCACTATTACTTGGAATGGAAATCATTCGTGTTCATCGTCATTAGAATTATTACGTTAAGAAGACCGGAAATGTAAAGATTGGATATTTGTGTCCCATCATAGATTATGTTTGACAGGATGAGACCCGTTGAAGCAAGATTATCTTAAGAAGTTATGCTCGTTGATTAGTAGATAAAGTTAGTTGTTGTAAACAGAGAAAGAACCTCACAGAGAGAGAGAGAGAGAGAGAGAAGAAAAAAGAGAGAGAGAGACAGATACAACAAAAAAGAAAGGCGGGGGACATCATACAAAACAAAGAAGAGAGAACAACACCTTACACTATTGATTATTTTTTCGGTAAAATGAAATTTTGTGTAGGCCCCAAAGTGAAGATGGTATGAACTGGTGACCAGCAGCCACGGGACGGAGACTTATCTCTTCACTATGTCCTGAACTAGTGACCAGCAGCCACAGGCCTGGAGTCATATCTCTTCAACGTGTCCTGAATACTTGGTTGCCATTGACTGCTGTTTATAATTTGAACTGATTCTGATATTTACAGTTTCAACTGACAGCTGGAGCTACGGTTACACAAAAAAGCAATATCAATGGGGCCTGTGAACAATAACACTGTCAGATCATCACCCTACTTTGTATGTCCCTCATTGGCTCATTTATGAGTAAACACTCAATATCAACGTCTGCATTTTGCAATTCGTTCATTACTGATCAAAGAAAATGTAAAATGTAGTGGAAGTAAGACTAAAAAAAACTTAGATCTAGATAATTTGAGACTGAAAAAAAATTAGTTCTTGATAAACTGTCACTAGAGAGTACATGAAATAAGTAATATAACAAGGCTACAAAGATAGTTTGTGTAGAAACACAAACTCAGAAACGGCCCCCCGAAGTGGTCTACTCAGGCAGTTAAAAAGGAACAGGCTTCAATACTTTGATAAATACAAATATGAAGTTTAGGGCTGAAATATGTATGTATCTTTCTTTATGTTCAGCATTGATATCAGAGGCTATCAGCTACAAACTATTAACAACCACAACACTATCTCCTATCAACAAACACAACACTATCTCCTACCAACAACCACAACACTATCTCCTATCAACAACCACAACACTATCTCCTATCAACAACCACAACACTATCTCCTATCAACAACCACAACACTATCTCCTATCAACAACCACAACACTATCTCCTATCAACAACCACAACACATTCTCCTATCAACAACCACAACACTATCTCCTATCAACAACCACAACACATTCTCCTATCAACAACCACAACACTATCTCCTATCAACAACCACAACACTATCTCCTACCAACAACCACAACACTATCTCCTATCAACAACCACAACACATTCTCCTATCAACAACCACAACACATTCTCCTATCAACAACCACAACACTATCTCCTACCAACAACCACAACACTATCTCCTATCAACAAACAACACTATCTCCTATCAACAAACAACACTATCTCCTATCAACAAACAACACTATCTCCTATCAACAAACACAACACTATCTCCTATCAACAAACACAACACTATCTCCTATCAACAACCACAACACTATCTCCTATCAACAAACAACACTATCTCCTATCAACAACCACAACACTATCTCCTATCAACAACCACAACACATTCTCCTATCAACAAACAACACTATCTCCTATCAACAACCACAACACTATCTCCTATCAACAACCACAACACTATCTCCTATCAACAAACAACACTATCTCCTATCAACAAACAACACTATCTCCTATCAACAAACAACACTATCTCCTATCAACAACCACAACACTATCTCCTATCAACAAACAACACTATCTCCTATCAACAAACAACACTATCTCCTATCAACAACCACAACACTATCTCCTATCAACAACCACAACACTATCTCCTATCAACAACCACAACACTATCTCCTATCAACAACCACAACACTATCTCCTATCAACAAACAACACTATCTCCTATCAACAACCACAACACTATCTCCTATCAACAACCACAACACTATCTCCTATCAACAACCACAACACTATCTCCTATCAACAAACAACACTATCTCCTATCAACAACCACAACACTATCTCCTATCAACAAACACAACACTATCTCCTATCAACAAACAACACTATCTCCTATCAACAAACAACACTATCTCCTATCAACAAACAACACTATCTCCTATCAACAAACAACACTATCTCCTATCAACAAACACAACACTATCTCCTATCAACAACCACAACACTATCTCCTATCAACAACCACAACACTATCTCCTATCAACAAACACAACACTATCTCCTATCAACAACCACAACACTATCTTCTATCAAGAAACAACACTATCTCCTATCAACAAACAACACTATCTCCTATCAACAACCACAACACTATCTCCTATCAACAAACAACACTATCTCCTATCAACAAACACAACACTATCTCCTATCAACAACCACAACACTATCTCCTATCAACAACCACAACACTATCTCCTATCAACAACCACAACACTATCTCCTATCAACAACCACAACACTATCTCCTATCAACAACCACAACACTATCTCCTATCAACAAACACAACACTATCTCCTATCAACAACCACAACACTATCTTCTATCAAGAAACAACACTATCTCCTATCAACAAACAACACTATCTCCTATCAACAAACACAACACTATCTCCTATCAACAACCACAACACTATCTCCTATCAACAAACACAACACTATCTCCTATCAACAACCACAACACTATCTCCTATCAACAACCACAACACTATCTCCTATCAACAAACAACACTATCTCCTATCAACAACCACAACACTATCTCCTATCAACAACCACAACACTATCTCCTATCAACAAACAACACTATCTCCTATCAACAAACAACACTATCTCCTATCAACAAACAACACTATCTCCTATCAACAAACACAACACTATCTCCTATCAACAAACACAACACTATCTCCTATCAACAACCACAACACTATCTCCTATCAACAAACACAACACTATCTCCTATCAACACACAACACTATCTCCTATCAACAAACAACACTATCTCCTATCAACAAACAACACTATCTCCTATCAACAACCACAACACTATCTCCTATCAACAACCACAACACTATCTCCTATCAACAAACAACACTATCTCCTATCAACAAACAACACTATCTCCTATCAACAAATACAACACTATCTCCTATCAACAAACAACACTATCTCCTATCAACAAACAACACTATCTCCTATCAACAAACACAACACTATCTCCTATCAACAACCACAACACTATCTCCTATCAACAAACAACATATAGATAGTTGTGTAGAAACACAAACTCAGAAACGGCCCCCCGAAGTGGTCTACTCAGGCAGTTAAAAAGGAACAGGCTTCAATACTTTGATAAATACAAATATGAAGTTTAGGGCTGAAATATGTATGTATCTTTCTTTATGTTCAGCATTGATATCAGAGGCTATCAGCTACAAACTATTAACAACCACAACACTATCTCCTATCAACAAACACAACACTATCTCCTACCAACAACCACAACACTATCTCCTATCAACAACCACAACACTATCTCCTATCAACAACCACAACACTATCTCCTATCAACAACCACAACACTATCTCCTATCAACAACCACAACACTATCTCCTATCAACAACCACAACACATTCTCCTATCAACAACCACAACACTATCTCCTATCAACAACCACAACACATTCTCCTATCAACAACCACAACACTATCTCCTATCAACAACCACAACACGATCTCCTATCAACAACCACAACACGATCTCCTATCAACAACCACAACACGATCTCCTATCAACAACCACAACACGATCTCCTATCAACAACCACAACACGATCTCCTATCAACAACCACAACACTATCTCTATAAAAAGGCAGCAAGAGAGTAAAATCCAACCTCAACCAAAGAGTTACGTCATTTTGTTTCTGACGACTTACATCAGACTTTTAGTTCTTTAGTCTCTCGAAATAGACTCTACTTAGACTCATTTCCCACCAACCCTTCCCCTTCCAACCTCAACCAAACAGTTACGTCATTTTGTTTCTGACGACTTACATCAGACTTTTAGTTCTTTAGTCTCTCGAAATAGACTCTACTTAGACTCATTTCCCACCAACCCTTCCCCCCCCCCCCTCCCCGAGAAGAAAACCCTCAATGCGGCCACTCACTGTAGGTCTAGCTACAAACCATTGCGAATACGCATGTCACGGTGAACACTTAGCGATCATTGGCTGGAACTCTTTCACTGGTTGCCATGTACATCAGTAATGACATCGCCAGAAATAGTTTGACATTAGCTTGCAATTTTGGGGCTATTTATAGTTTATCTTATTCAAATGGCTTTCCTATCTATATATATATATATATAGATCAAGCTCTGAAATTCTGCACAAATATTTCCTTCACCTGACATTACAATTAATTTATTAACTATTGGTAATTCATTATTTTGTTTGGTGCCTCGAACAAGGGAAATTATAACTTGACAGGTGTGGTGCTGAATGTATACTTTGTAGGTCGCCGCTTTAATGTCTGAAGCTAACAATAGATAACTTTAAAACATTCTATTTTCTTAAGCGATTCGCTGGCACATTAATTAGCGAATGCTCTTGAACCCTCGAATTCAGGTCTTTGAACTTTAAAAAAAAAAGAATTTAAAAAGCGATCATGGTACAGAATTGTCTGGTCCAAAATTGTTTAGGAAAACAGTGGAAGAGACCTACTGGCCTCCGGAGAGACATTCCTGTGGGTTTGTGAAAGCAACCTGTCTTGAGACAATCTGAAGGCTAGAGAACAACATGGTCTGTGAATCTTATAAAGTGAAGACACAGGCGACGACTATGAAACCTGCACGCAAGATTTAGAAAACCTGTTAGCCAAAACTGAAACCTATGTTAATTGTGATCGTCTCCCATTTTTTTTTTAATTCTTGTACTACACATCACTTTCTTGAGATTAATCCTTGTTGAGGTTACCTCCCTTAGATTCGTTATAATATTAGGCGGTACTTGTACAGTCTATGCTTTGTGGACATGTTTCACTAACAACACCGTAAGGCTAGTTCTTGAAGTTAAACGTGTCTGTTTGTCCTCCTTTGTAAGGCTTTGTCCTCTTTTTATTTTGTCCTCCTAGTATGGCTTTGTCCTCTTTTTTGTCCTTCTTTGTAAGGCTTTTTTCATTTTGTCCCCCTTGTATGGCTTTGTTCTCTTTTTTGTCCTCCTTTGTAAGGCTTTGTCCTCTTTTTATTTTGTCCTCCTTTGTAAGGCTTTGTCCTCCTTTTATTTTGTCCTAGTATGGCTTTGTCCTCTTTTTTGTCCTCCTTTGTCCTCTTTTTTGTCCTCCTTTGTAAGGCTTTGTCCTCTTTTTATTTTGTCCTCCTTTGTAAGGCTTTGTCCTCTTTTTATTTTGTCCTCCTTTGTAAGGCTTTGTCCTCTTTTTATTTTGTCCTCCTAGTATGGCTTTGTCCTCTTTTTTGTCCTCCTTTGTCCTCTTTTTTGTCCTCCTTTGTAAGGCTTTGTCCTCTTTTTATTTTGTCCTCCTTTGTAAGGCTTTGTCCTCTTTTTATTTTGTTCACTACGAGCATGCAGATGTCTGCTAATCCTGCCCGTTACTCTCAAAAAGAAAAAAATCGTCAGCTAAAGCACATTGACATCAGTGCTGGAAGTTTAGACATTTTTCCTTTATTTTCTGCTGTATGTTGTGAAATATTAAAACTGAGCAGACGAGACTGACAAGTCAGCTGTAGTCGATAAAATAAAATAAAAAATTAAGTGTCGCTAGGTCAAGATAAGACTGGTAAGATGGGATGTCTCCTCATTCTCCCAGAATAATTTATTGATTACAACGTCAGCGCGCGCGCTGCTATATATAGATTCTTGCATAAAGATTGTTTCACCATTTTATTTTTTAATTTTGTGATTATTTTTTGTTTAGATTTTTTGTTAAACATTCTGAGACAATTAGGCATGACCAGGTCATTGTTTGAGGTTATTAAATTTAAGAACTTTATACATTTTTCAGTGATCATGGTTTGGGACATGAATCTAGTGCTATATTGTATTTCATAATCATTCTAGTCTTCAACAGTCTTCCGTATCTAGAAATTCTAGATCTATGGAGATGTTTACAGAAATCTCCCATTGGAGAACAGTTGGCTATACTGGCTATACATTTTACATTACAGTCTTTAATCGTTAAGATGATAAAAGAAACCGATATGGAAGATGCTGGGGCAATATAAGGTCACCTAGAGAAAAACAATACTATACTGGATTGGTGTGTGTTTAAATAAAATTAAATAGATAATCCAGACAATGTCTAGGACACAATGTTGATAGTTCAAAGTTGGCAACTAAATGAAAAGAGTTAGTTTGTGCTGCAAGGTAATAAGCTTGGAAATGTGATTTTACAGAGTTAAAAAGTGCACAAACAATTCTATGAAATCTTTTCAAATATAAATACACAGGTTATTCATACTTTTTGTTTTTTGTAGACATCAAATACACCAAAACTAAATAATCTCTAAAATAAGCATAATTTGCATTATTTATTCACTTCTAAGCTCAAAATGAGCATAATATATTCCTAAGACTCTAATCAAATCTACTTCTACAAGTGGTTTTAGGCTGGGTAATCTGACAATTCAAGAGACGAGAGCAGACAAAACAAAAGCCTTACACTGAAGGGACATGCTAACAATCAAAGACAATCCTTACAATCTATTTCAGTAAACTTGTTAGTACACCCTAACAACAATGTGAAGTATCCTATTTGTACATAAAGTGACTTTTTGTGATACTTACATTATCGAGCAAACATCCAGACGAAACGACATGTTTATAACTATGAAAAGAAAATGTTTCTCAGAGTGAATGGAAAGTTTCTCTCGTCTGTGCACTGTGCAATGATTGTTTGTTAATCTTTCTGTTATGCTAATGATTTCAAGTTTCAGTATTAGTTAAAACACTGAACATGCTGAAATCACATAATCCATTTCTTATCTTATAAATTACAGACGTTTCTTCAAAAGAGAAGACAATTACGTCCTACGTGTATCCTTGTGTCAATCTAGTCAAGCATGTTAATCAGTAACTTAAAATCTGTCAAGTCGTTAATTTTCATGGCTGATTCAGGCAACCCATTCCATGCTCTAATAGCACCAGGAAGGAAGGAGCACTTGTCTGTCCTATAGAATATTATAAGAAACGTGCCTCTATTTTTGTGTCTTTCTGGGTATTTTTTTTTATAAAGTTGTGTTTTTGTATTTTTAAATTATGGTTCAGTGTTTTATGTATTATTGTTACTGAACTTTTTAGTTTTCTGTCCTAAATGGTATCCTACCCTAATGTGAATATTTATATATCTCACGGCTCTATTTGTTATATTTCTTTAGGTACCGTAATCATGGTAATAAATCATTTCTGTGTTAGTGTGTTCACATCAGAAGATTCGGAAGTAAACGTCCGACTGACAGATAATGTGTCATTGCACCATAAACAGCATAGAGAAAGCCGGACATTTCCCAACTATGGACCTATGCCTGCCGGACGGAAGACGCGACCTCAAAAAGGAGAATCATCTCATCTCAGCCTGTATTACCGTCTGGGGCATAGGCCACCAACCAGCTTCCTCCAGGCGTCTCAGTTCTGGGCGAGTCTCTCCAACTGTCCCCACGTCTTGCCCATCTCCTTGGCATCAACTTCCAAAAGGAGAATATGTTTGTGGGACAAGCCTGCTGGTAAATAACTAATTGGTTTAAGTCTTGTGTTGTACGAGTGGTGACTAACAAAAACAATTCCAACTCCCTTCAAATTCAATTACTGACATTTTTAAGGAAGCCTTCAAATTCGTTCTCCAATGATGCCTCTCCTTCACTCTATATACGCACACACATATACACTTTTCCCCCCAACTTCACAGAGCTTTAGAATTTTTAAAAAGTCGGTTGGTTGAGAGTGTGTTGGAGTGTGTGAGAGTGTATGGGAGTGTGTGGGAGGAGGGGGGAGTTGAGAATAAAAATGTCAAGACAGGAGCCTGGGCACAGCCCGCTTGAAAGCCCAGATCAGGCCGGAAACACGTGATCATTAAACAAGAGACATGCGGAGTCGGGGGAATATGCTGCTGTACAGGAACATGTCTATGACAAGGACAATGGAGGAAGACACACTGGAGGACACACTCAGCTCTGAGTAAGACACATCTTCCTTGACACACTCAGTTCTGAGTGAGACGTCTTCCTCGAAGGTACACGACTCAGCTAAATACTTGTGAACCAATGTACATCATTTCTCACACTAGAAGACTACACACTAGAAGACTACAGACTAGAAGACTACAGACTAGAAGACTACACACTAGAAGACTACACACTAGAAGACTACACACTAGAAGACTACACACTAGAAGACTACACACTAGATGACTACACACTAGAAGACTACACACTAGAAAACATTCTTTGCTTGGAGGCTGGGTTGTTACGAGAAGGATTTACTTAAAGTAAAGAGGACTGTCCGAGGGGCTGGTGATAGAGAACGCTACTCTGTTTCTACAGTTAACGAGGATGTGATGTGGCCAGTTCAATGACCCACCGCTTTTACGTTAGCCAACATTTCGAGTTGAGATGGACTTAATGACACTCAGACGACTTAAATAATGCCCAAGTTTTAAAATCACAGACTTCAATGGGATTTGAACTCGTGCCCCGTCGCTAAGAGGGGTGTGTTTTATATCTTATCTTATGCATTACAAAGGTTCCTTCAAAAAGAGAGGCTTGTCTTCGAGTTACAATAATTATAATTTACAAAGAAAAAAGTCTTGAAATATGTTTACGTTGGATGCAAGACACGTCATTCGTTAAACAAAATATTGCAGCAGATGGTTAATTTCTTGCAACAGATCGAAAGGTCAACCTACCCGAGGCGCAATTTCAGCATAACAAGCAATTGAAAAACGTGAAGCCATCACGTGACAAGATGGACGTCTACGTCTTTCTGTGTTTATGTTGTGCTAAATCATGATAGGAACTGACTTCGTCTAGTTATGTCCCTTATGCTAAGCACGAGTAAACTAGGTCACAATAACAGTAGTCCCCCTTTTCCCCTCGAGTAGGACATTAATAAGGATGGTGGAAATTGAAAGGGTCAGGCTCTGTTGTCTAACAAGCCCCACAGGGGATTCCCCCCACCCCTCAAAGATTCATATCCAGACTGACAAAATGCCAACTGAACAATCTAGGTCCAGCTTCCACATACGCGATGACCTAACAGCCTAACTGGACGGATCGATAACTTGAGCTCACAATCTACTGGTATCGACCCGGGGGGGGGGGATTTCTGTGTGGAAGCGTACACTTTAGATTTAAGCACCAGGCAGCGAGGTTGAAACATATGACTGTCTGTTTGTCTGGCGACGTACACTTTAGTTTTAAGCACCAGGCAGCGAGGTTGAAACATATGACTGTCTGTTTGTCTGGCGACGTACACTTTAGTTTTAAGCACCAGGCAGCGAGGTTGAAACATATGACTGCCTGTTTGTCTGGCGACGTACACTTTAGTTTTAAGCACCAGGTAGCGAGGTTGAAACATATGACTGTCTGTTTGTCTGGCGACGTACACTTTAGTTTTAAGCACCAGGCAGCGAGGTTGAAACATATGACTGTCTGTTTGTCTGGCGACGTACACTTTAGTTTTAAGCACCAGGCAGCGAGGTTGAAACATATGACTGTCTGTTTGACTGGCGACGTACACTTTAGTTTTAAGCATCAGGCAGCGAGGTTGAAACATATGACTGTCTGTTTGTTATTGCTAGACGGATTTTTGTTTTGGTAGGAGAGAAAGTATGTTGGTGTTGGGGGGGGGGTAGTAAAAGCATTGAGGCAGTGGAGTTATGAAACGTGTCTGGCGTCCCTGTGACAGAGGAGAGCCGGAAGTGCTGTACCAAAAATTGTATTTATTAACATTGATTTTTATAAGCATCACAATGACAATGACACTAATAATGGCATTAACAGATGCAGTGATACTGACAGTAGCTGTGACATTGCCATTTACCGAGACAGTGGTACTGACAGAGGTAGTGGCAGTGATAGTAATACCAACAGTGACAGTGTCACTGACAGAGACATTGACATTGACCGAGATACTGACAGTGACACTGATAAAAAAAATTAAGCACAAAAAGAGATATTGGCGATTCCAACTGGCAGTAACAATTACAGTGACACGGGTGGTAACAATTACAGTGACACTGGCAGTAACAATTACAGTGACACTGGTGGTAACAATTACAGTGACACTGGTGGTAACAATTACAGTGACACTGGTGGTAACAATTACAGTGACACTGGTGGTAACAATTACAGTGACACTGGCAGTAACAATTACAGTGACACTGGTGGTAACAATTACAGTGACACTGGCAGTAACAATTACAGTGACACTGGTGGTAACAATTACAGTGACACTGGTGGTAAAAAAATAATTTAAACACTGACAATGACACTTACAGTGACAGCAACACTGACACTGATGATACGGTGATTTTAAAACAAAAATACTAAATAGAAAACTATATAGAAAACTTCGTCATGTTGTCACCGCTCTGACATGACACTGTCAATGTCACCAGATAGTGGAGTAAGCTTCTCAAATAAAAAGAAATGAAGTTCACTTATGATACCGCCGCTACTGACAGCAACACATTGTCACTGACATTAAAAACTGACAATGTTATTAGAAATGACAACAGCATAAATTGAGATTGGCACATGCCAATGACACAAGAGTCTGCCATTAGGAGTAGAACCTTACATTGGCAGTGCCTTGACTTTGACAGAGGCATAAACGATGATGCTATCATATCATACAATAAAAACAGTAGCCTCGCCTCTAGAAAATAAAGATTGTCAATGACAATAGTAACTTGGAGTACGTGTATGGCTAAATAAAACATAGACCAGTGTTTCTAAATCTGGGATCAACAAATCTCCGTATCCTGTGGTGTCAAGTCGTTAGTCGAACTAACAGGATCAAGTCGTTAGTCGAACTAACAGGATCAAGAACACGTCCGACACGAGCACGCCTCTTCTTTTTGTATCGACGGGGATAGGGTTGTAGTTGTTGATAGGGTTGTAGTTGTTGATAGGGTTGTAGTTGTTGATAGGGTTGTAGTTGTTGATAGGAGACAGGGTTGTAGTTGTTGATAGGAGACAGGGTTGTAGTTGTTGATAGGAGACAGGGTTGTAGTTGTTGATAGGAGACAGGGTTGTAGTTGTTGATAGGAGACAGGGTTGTAGTTGTTGATAGGAGACAGGGTTGTAGTTGTTGATAGGAGATAGGGTTGTAGTTGTTGATAGGAGACAGGGTTGTAGTTGTTGATAGGAGACAGGGTTGTAGTTGTTGATAATGTTGATAATGTTTTGTTCATAGTTTCTGATATTCTTTCTGAAAATATTGAAACCTGCCTTTTTATCTGCCTGAGGCGGACCACTTCGGGGGACCGATTTTGAGTTTGTGGTTAGACACAAATTTTGTTTGTAGCCTTCTTTTAATTGATTCTTGTGCTGTCAGGTACAAGATATAATTGTGCAAAGTTTCAGGTTGATCCGAGATTGGGTGTGGGAGAAATAACGTGTAAAAAAAATTTTAAAATTATATTTTGAAAGACTATAACGGTCTAACTGTAATGTCCCCGTGTTGCCAATCAGCTAGTAATTCTTTCCTAAAGGTAGACATAAACTTTCACATTTTTTAGGAAAATCGTTAGAGCTGTTTTTAAGATCCGTGTCTAGGTGTTGTTGTTTTTTAACCCCATGAAGACTTTTCAAGCTGATAGGACGAATGGTTGGTAAATATAGTTATCAATCAATATAATCATATCATACTTACAAACAGATCAAAGTAACTATTGACATGAATGGCTCTATTGATCATTCATAAAACTATAACAGGTAGGGTAGAATCTAAAGTGGTTGTTCTTGTTATTTTAATTAATAACAGATGAATGGCGGGAAGAATGTGTAACATTTGTCACTTAAACACTTGACACCATAAAACCAGACATTTGAGAAGCACCTGTAACTTTTACACCTGACAGTAAAACCTGAGGAAAGGTAAAACCCAACATCTCAGAAGCACCTGTCACTTTAGCACCTAACAAAATGAAACCTGTCACTTTAGCACCTAACAAAATGAAACCTGTCACTTTAGCACCTAACAAAATGAAACCTGTCACTTTAGCACCTAGCAAAATGAAACCTGTCACTTTAGCACCTAACAAAATGAAACCTGTCACTTTAGCACCTAACAAAATGAAACCTGTCACTTTAGCACCTAACAAAATGAAACCTGTCACTTTAGCACCTAACAAAATGAAACCTGTCACTTTAGCACCTAACAAAATGAAACCTGTCACTTTAGCACCTAACAAAATGAAACCTATCACTTTAGCACCTAACAAAATGAAACCTGTCACTTTAGCACCTAACAAAATGAAACCTGTCACTTTAGCACCTAACAAAATGAATCCTGTCACTTTAGCACCTAACAAAATGAAACCTGTCACTTTAGCACCTAACAAAATGAAACCTATCACTTTAGCACCTAACAAAAATGAAACCTGTCACTTTAATAACAGACACAGTAGCACAAACACAGTAGCAACAGACACAGTAGCAACAGACACAGTAGCAACAAACACAGTAGCAACAGACACAGTAGCAACAGGCAAAGTAGTAACGGACACAGTAGCAACAGCAGACACAGTTACAACAGAGACAGTAGTAACAGACACAGTAGCACAAACACAGTAGCAACAGACACAGTAGCAACAGACACAGCAGTAACAGGCACAGTAGCAACAGGCAAAGTAGTAACGGACACAGTAGCAACAGCAGACACAGTTGCAACAGAGACAGTAGTAACAGACACAGTAGCAACAGACACAGTAGCAACAGAGACAGTAGTAACAGACACAGTAGCTACAGACACAGTAGCAACAGACACAGCAGCAACAGACACAACAGCAACAGACACAGCAGCAACAGACACAGTAGATCATGTCCCAGCTCCCACTTGTCAGAATCTGGCACTTACCCACATAAATAAATAATAATCGTTAATAACCATTAAAATGTTTCAAGACAATATCAGTGGCGCTCATATTTCTATCCCTTTTCTGTTTACGTGAGGACGTAACATATGAATGCTCCTTAAGTTTATCTTCGCTCACAGTTTCTTTATAATCTCCTCCCATCTCTCTATCTATCCTCCCATCTCTCTATCAATCCTCCCATCTCTCTATTGATCACGTTTTTTTCCCCACCTGCCTTCACCTACGTAACGTTTTTTTTGTTTCTCTCTCTCTTTTATCTCTCTGCTGTTTTCTTTTAAACACTTTTTAGTTTCAATTTTTTGTCTTCCTTTTTCGTTTTATTTTGCTCTCTCTCTCTCTCTCTCTCTCTTTATCAAAAATAAAAAAAATGCCAAAGATACCCTCTCCCCCCCCCTCACTGCCTTAAGCTTTAACGTTAGCCTTCTATTTCCTTCACTCTTTCCTTTGAAGCCTCTTTTTTTTTCTCTGCCTCTGTTTATATTCTCTCTCTTTCTCTCTCAGACACACACATCCTCTTTTCTTTCTTCTAAATAGAGTTAATATCATCTCCTGATGTATCTGTTCATTAACGACTTTATTATACTAAGCATCACTCAACATTCCAACCCCTCCTCCCCTCCTCATATTACTTGACTCCCTCCCCCCTGCACATAACACGTAAATCATTTCATTCTATTCATTGAAGTTTTTTTTTTGTGATATTCCATCTAACGAAATGATTACATCAGTTTAGAAAAATAAAAGCGCTAAAAAAAAAACAGAGCCTTGTAGCTCAGTGTGAGCTACATAGCGTGTTTGAGTGCATAATGTGAGTGTGTGTGAGTAAGTGCGTTGTGTGCGTGTAGATGTGACAAATGCGCGTGAGTGTGTGTGTAGTTGTTTCATGTATGTGTGATTCCCGAGCCTTCGTGTTCAACTCAATTAGAAGGATCCCATCAAGGGAGGTAGTCTAGTCAGTAGAGGGAGAGAACTGACGAATAAAGCTGGCACCTTGTTGCAGCTAAACATAGAATTTGGCTGGATCATTGCCCCTTGTACATCTTGAAGCTTTGATAATATGTGTAAACAACGATGACACAGCGATGACATGCCTTCATTTGGTCGCAATGACATGTATTCATTTGGTAGCAATGACATGTATTCATTTGGTAGCAATGACATGAATTCATTTGGTCGCAATGACATGTATTCATTTGGTAGCAATGACATGCATTCATTTGGTACAAATGCCATGTATTTATTTGCTAGCAATAACATTCTTTCATTTGGTAGCAATGACATGTATTCATTTGGTCGCAATGACATGTATTCATTTGGAAGCAATGACATGAATTCATTTGGTCGCAATGACATGTATTCATTTGGTAGCAATGACATGCATTCATTTGGTACAAATGCCATGTATTTATTTGCTAGCAATAACATTCTTTCATTTGGTAGCAATGACATGTATTCATTTGGTCGCAATGACATGTATTCATTTGGAAGCAATGACATGAATTCTTTTGGTCGCAATGACATGTATTCATTTGGTAGCAATGACATGCATTCATTTGGTACAAATGCCATGTATTTATTTGCTAGCAATAACATTCTTTCATTTGGTAGCAATGACATGTATTCATTTGGTCGCAATGACATGTATTCATTTGGTCGCAATGACATATATTCATTTGGTAGCAATGACATGCATTCAATTGGTCGCAATGACATGTATTCATTTGGTAGCAATGACATGCATTCATTTGGTAGCAATGACATGCATTCATTTGGTCGCAATGACATGTATTCATTTGGTCGCAATGACATGCATTCATTTGGTAGCAATGACATGCATTCAATTGGTCGCAATGACATGTATTCATTTGGTCGCAATGACATGCATTCATTTGGTCGCAATGACATGCATTCATTTGGTAGCAATGACATGCATTCAATTGGTCGCAATGACATGTATTCATTTGGTCGCAATGACATGCATTCATTTGGTCGCAATGACATGCATTCATTTGGTAGCAATGACATGCATTCATTTGGTCGCAATCACATGCATTCATTTGGTACAAATGCCATGTATTTATTTGCTAGCAATAACATTCTTTCATTTGGTCGCAATGACATGCATTCATTTGGTAGCAATGACATGCATTCATTTGGTCGCAATGACATGTATTCATTTGGTAGCAATGACATGCATTCATTTGGTCGCAATGACATGCATTCATTTGGTCGCAGTGACATGCATTCATTTGGTAGCAATGACATGCATTCATTTGGTCGCAATGACATGCATTCATTTGGTACAAATGCCATGTATTTATTTGCTAGCAATAACATTCTTTCATTTGGTAGCAATGACATGTATTCATTTGGTCGCAATGACACGTATTCATTTGGTCGCAATGACATGTATTCATTTGGTCGCAATGACATGTATTTATTTGGTAGCAATGACATGCATTCATTTAGTCGCAATGACATGTATTCATTTGGTAGCAATGACATGCATTCATTTGGTCGCAATGACATGCATTCATTTGGTACAAATGCCATGTATTTATTTGCTAGCAATAACATTCTTTCATTAGGTAGCAATGACATGTATTCATTTGGTCGCAATGACATGTATTTATTTGGTAGCAATGACATGCATTCATTTAGTCGCAATGACATGTATTCATTTGGTAGCAATGACATGCATTCATTTGGTCGCAATGACATGCATTCATTTGGTACAAATGCCATGTATTTATTTGCTAGCAATAACATTCTTTCATTAGGTAGCAATGACATGTATTCATTTGGTCGCAATGACATGTATTCATTTGGTAGCAATGACATGCATTCATTTGGTAGCAATGACATGCATTCATTTGGTCGCAATTACATGCATTCATTTGGTAGCAATGACATGTATTCATTTGGTCGCAATGACATGTATTCATTTGGAAGCAATGACATGAATTCATTTGGTCGCAATGACATGTATTCATTTGGTAGCAATGACATGTATTCATTTGGTCGCAATGACATGTATTCATTTGGTAGCAATGACATGCATTCATTTGGTAGCTAGATATTAGTACATCATACATTCATTAGCTTCAAATAAAACAAAAAAAAATGCATATTGATGGCTTAGAGCTATGAGCCAAAAATATTCTTTAGACTCTAAAAGGTAATCTCATTAAGACATTAATTACCTGAGCGCAGATCTTTTGACACTACAAAAAAATGTGAAAAAAATCAAAATTCGGAAACAAGGCGTTGTTTCGTTAAGTAGTTATAAGAAGTAAAGTGGTTTGTTTTTTTTAAACCTAATCTATATAATATACATTACTAATAATCATTATAATGTCTAGTCCATAGATTTATATATTATACTAGACTGGAAACCGGAAACTAATTCTTATCCGCGATTGATCGATTCACAGACCTATATATATATAGAGAGAGAGATTTTTATGTACGTAAACTCTTTTTTCAAGCACTAAGGGGAGTCGCCCCAGTCAATCTTCCTGTCTTAGAAAAGTAATGATCTTTAGTTTTCGAAGTTTATAAATAATGCAAAATCATTTCTCGGATCTTCTTTAGAATGGGCTATTAATCAGAGAACTATATATTCACGGTAATATACGAAACAAAGCCATTTCCTGTTAGTTTCCATGGAGCAGTGGCGTAGCTAGAGTGTTTGATGCCCAGTGCGGCATCTCCTCATGATGCCCCCCCCCCCCCACGGATATAAAACAACAAAAATACGTTATTATACGTTAAACAAAATATACTATAAATAAATATTACGAGTTTTCTTGGTCGCTAAACTATCCTTACTTTTATCGAAATATGTTTTCCACCAATTGCCTAGTTAGTGAAAAGCATCACTGATTGGCATTAATTCTTGATCAACTTAATTAAGTTTGAAAAACTTAAGTGTGGCTTAAGTCACACTTACCGCAATAATCAGAAATATGTAAAAATATGATAATGCTACCTGAAGAGAATCTTGGACATGATTCTTTTTCTCTCAAAGCAGAATCTGGCATCCAATAGCCAACACGAATATTTAGACAATATTTAGAACTGAAACATCTAGTGGCATTCTAGCTGATATCTTTTTATTTATTTCTTTTTTACTCAAGATTTCAAACATGTCCTTGTTTGAGAAGTTCAAAGGGAGGCTTCTGAAGAAATAGCGCCAAACTCTTGACACCTCTTTCGCTCCAGGCGAAATGTGTTTTTGTCAATGTTGCTATGAGCACTATCGACATTGATTTCAATCTGAGGATTCAATAGTTGGGATAGCGACAAAATTCATATTCACCTACCACATCATGATATCATCATATCGGCGGGTGATTGTTTTTTGAACTATCACATCCAAGGAAGAATAAATCTCAATCCGTAGCTCGTTCTTATGTGTTTATACAGAATCTTCACCTTTTTCGCTTGGCTTCTTTTCATTGTGGCCATTACGTCTCTCATGTTCTGCACTTACCCTTAGATCAGAGTACTTGCTTTATTCGCTAAAGGTAGGCTAATAACGGCCTCAGTTATCGATGTTTTTAATGTTTTCCATTTAAATGTGCAGTCTCAAAGTGACGAATAGTTTTTTTTAAAGGTAGACTTACCCACCGTTTATTTCAGTTAATTCAGGGGCCAAGAATTCAAAATAGGTGAGAAAATTAAGACTGCATAGCAACTAAAGATCCACCTACTTAAGAGATTTTGTCTTTACAATTCTTCTTCAACTCGTTTATGATGCCCATTGAAGGCCAGATTCTGCTTTGAGAGAAAATAAATGATATCCAAGATTCTTTTCATTATCAAATTTTTACCTTTAGGATCTTTTGATCCCTGCCATCAACCATTTTAAACAGAGAAGACAATATCTCCATTTGAGATAGCACTATGAGAGCCAGCCAGACTTATCAATCAATTATCAGAGTGGCAAAATAAATAATTTTTTAAATCAAATACAGTAGTTCATGTTTGTTCATGAATGTACAATGTGTGCAGTTTTTACTGAGAAAATGTATCCTTAGTTTGATGCCCCTCATCACTTGATGCCCTGTGCGGCCTGCACCACCCGCACATGGCTATTTACGCCACTGCCTTGGAGATAATGTTTCGAAAATCCTAGATCGAAATAATTCATGTCTGTTGATTTTAATCATCTTATGTACATTTAACCCTTAAGATGCGTGTGGTAGCATAGCCTCTAAACATGAACATAGTAATTTCCTTTTGTATGTCTTCATTGTAAAACAGCTCAGCACTTTAAGGGTTAAATATATTGATTACCCAGATCTTTCAAGATTATGTATCTAAAAATTGCAAAATAATAATTATGAGACGAGAGTATTCTTATTTTTGATGTTCAGTTACTAGATCTAGATCTAAAAATTAAATTATATGTTACATAGGTTAGGGTTGAAAAAAAACAACAACTTTACTTCTTTTAACTACTTTACAAAACAACGCCTTGATCCAGCTTTCAAAAAAATATTCACATTTTTTGTAGTGTTAAAATATCTCCATGTCCAGTTTAGATATAGTATTATATAAGTCTGTTATCTAGTCTGAGTAATTGAACATCGTAAATACGAGCACAATCGTCTCAAAATTATTATTTTGCAATTTCTACATTCAGAATCTAGATCTATAAAGATCTTGGAAATCAATCTATTTAGATGTACAATCTAAAATCATAAAATGATTAGAATCTATAGGCTTGACTTATTTAGATCTTGTCGAAACATTATCTCAATGGAAACTAAAGGAAATGGCTTTATATCATAGATTGACGTGAATATATAGTTTGGTGATTAATAGCCCATTCTATTTAAAAATCCGCAAAATGGGATTACATTATTTATAAACTTTGAAAACTAAAGATCATGACTTTTCTAAGACAGCGATGAGTGATTTCCCAAGATTCAGGGCGACTTCCCTTACAGCTTGAACAAGAATACAGTACATAACGTTAGGTAGTCTTTGTTTTTTCCAGTCTAGGTATAATATATATAGGTCTGTGGTTAGCCCCTTTTTTTTTGTGAGCACTTCACTGGCACAGCGGTTAGTGTATTGGCTTGAGGAAGCTTGACCCATCCAGTTCCTATTCAAGCAGTACAACTATAAAATACATTCATATAGATACACCCTTCATTCTACAAACAAATTGATGCAATAACACTTAATAACAGCTTTGTTAAAAAAATTGTTTGTTTTGTTTTTATAATAGTCATAATGATAGCAATATGTTGATATCGAATTCTGTGTTCATATTTTAATCGAACCTCCAGAAGTTGATTTGAATGAGATGTTTTAAAGAATAGAATCGAATAAAGTTTTACTTTGGTTGGACCTATCAAGCAGATTAAGTATGCTCTTACTGTTCGCAGTCTGTATAGTGACCAATACAAATACGAAGCTACGTACTGAAACAATGAATGGGGTTTCCGAATGAATGCCCATGATCTGTGCCCTATTCTGTAATTCGACATATTTTATTCACCATCTTCTCTCATGCAACAAGTTTGATCAAGTGCTGCTATCACACATATAACAAGCCTAGACATCATTCAATATAACAATCACCTCACTGATCTATCTCATATAACCATCACATCACTTCACTAGTAAATCTCATATAACCATCACATCACTTCACTAGTAAATCTCATATAACCATCACATCACTTCACTAGTAAATCTCATATAACCATCACATCACCTCACTAGTCTATCTCATATAAGCATCACATCACTTCACTAGTAAATCTCATATAACCATCACATCACCTCACTAGTAAATCTCATATAACCATCACATCACTTCACTAGTAAATCTCATATAACCATCACATCACTTCACTAGTAAATCTCATATAACCATCACATCACCTCACTAGTAAATCAATCTCATATAACCATCACATCACTAATCTATCTCATATAACCATCACATCACATCACTAATCTATCTCATATAACCATCACATCACCTCACTAGTAAATCTCAATGAGAATTTTGTTGTTACATTTTATTACCGTCAAAAGTAAAGCTTTTAAACAAAATAATGACTCCTTAGCCACGCACCCACTCCCCCACAACCAAATGTGGATCAATGTAACCAGGCCTGAGATGTTAAGCATGACCATGGGATACATCAATGTGTTCTCTTTGAGACGTCTGTTTCAGTAGAACAACAGCTTTCTGTTACGTTAAGTCAGGATACACAAGGCTGGCTTTGTGAGGGGGGGGGGATATGTCCCAATTTATGACGACAGATCAATAATAGCCTTCTGTTTCCGAGCTGGTTAATGCCATTTTAATAGACATTGTTGGTTGGCTGAGTGGTCCTCAAATATGTGGGAAGTATTAAACATACATTTATCTTTTTGTAAAAACAAAAAACTGCGTCTCATAGCCAGTAGCACAAATACATTAGTAGATACACTTAGGACACTTCTTAAGGACAATAGACCATTTCAATAGACCAAAGTAAAATGCTGAGTTATTATTATTATTATTATTTGTACGAACTAAGCGAGTATTATATATATTTTTTACTATTTCTACTATTAGCTTACATCTTTTTCATGGATGAAAAAAAAAAAAAGTTGGAATCTAGTCGGAACTTGGTAGGCAGCTAACGTAAACAAATTGAACCATTTATTAGAAGGTACAAGTTCGCACATAGTAGTGCAGATTGATGTGCTAAAGGGTCATTGTTGGAAGTGGCAATCAATATAAACACTCTGCTGTTTATAACCATGCTTCCAAAGGCATTCGCTTGAAATAGCCTAAATGGTGCTCGTGACATAGGCTCGACCCCATTTTGCCGTTCTATTTTGTAGATGTGAATAGAAGAGTTTATGAATACTGCAGTAGAAAACAGGAGATTTTTTTAATATATAAATTGTTTAAATGATGCTTCTCTTTACTATAAAAAATTAGCTTACAAAATTAATATTTATAAATTTCCTTATTCCAATAAATTACAAAATCAGGTCTAGATGACGGGTAAATATAGAAATATTTTATTCGTTTTTTTTTTTTTGGGGGGGGGGGGGGGTAGACTGCATTATTGCCATATGATATTGATGGTATCATACGTTTACTTACGGTTACCTGTATAGCCTCTCTTAAATATTTGTTTTTAAATAAAGCTTCCGTGCATGCGCATAATTTAAGAATGTATAATATATTAAAAGCATGCATGATTTCGTTTTTGAAATTGAATAGTATTAAAAGTTTGCCCGAGTTGATCAAAACGTTTCATATCTGTATCACATCGTATTGTCCATCGGCATTTACATTACATAGGGGAAATCACGACTTCTGATGTGATCCTATCAACAAATGCTACTAGTCTGTCTATGAAAGACAGTGGCCACCTAAAACTGTGCCTGGGAACTACCAAATGATATCAAGAGATAAACGAAGTGCATAAAGGTTAAAGTTGTGTATGAAGTCTCTATGGTAACCAAGGCGTTAAATGGCAAATGTAACCCCCCTTTGTTCTTCATCTTCACTGCCCTATTGATTACTTTTATTTATGTAGAATCTATTTTCTGTTCTATCGCGGGACCAGGGCAGTGGCGTACATCAGGGATTCTTAAATTTCATATTTTTTTATATTTTTAACGTCTCCACGCTTCTATTCTGTTAACAACACGACTTGGTGGTCACGTTGGATCTATGTAAAGTAGTCGAAGATTCTCTGTTTATTGACCAATGCAAAACTCAGGAAGACCCTCACATGGGCTATTATTATAATATTTGAAACATCTTTGTTCTCTTTGGAAACAATACGGACATCATCCTTTGTCTTTAGAGACAGGAGAAACAATTTTACGGTTGGCAACTTTGTCGCGGCTAAGAAGTCTCCGCTTCTAGTGTGCTTGTAATAGAGAAGTGCAGTTTGGAATCTACGGCAGTGGGTCAACCATTGGTTTACTCAAATAGTACCACTATATAAAAACACACACGTGGTTCCGTCTCTTTTCGCCCCTTCCCCTTCCAATGCACTCATCTCAGACACTAAGCATTGAAGTGACGTCAGGATAGATTCACACGCCATGACATTGACGATGACCAAAATTGGATCACTTTGAAATAATTGAAACAAGTAAGTGGGTCAGAAAAAAAAGGGTTTATAAAAAAAAAAGGACCATACATGGACACTATCAACAACCATTCAATCTTTCTCTGCTCTATCTCTGATGTCATCACCAGTTCATGAAAGCATTTGCACCGCGCTGCACCATTAATCTAACGAAATGCCCATTGAAGGTGTGCAAGTTAGACATGCAACTCTTGCTTTACACCAAGAAAAACATGACCAACTGTACCCACATTGCGTTCACCCAACCTTCTTTTTTTCCCGCCTGTCATTAATCTGCTTAAAAGTTCACTGAAATGATTTCTACTCACCGTATCAGCATCTCGACGCCTGTGTCCTCCAGACGTCTCTTCACCCCTTTCCAATTTTTCTTCAGTTTAAAGATCTGCATGGCGGAGAGTGGGAGGCGTGGGTCAGTCACGTGCTGACCAGGCCCCCCGGGGCTCCCGCTCACGTTGTTGGTGTTGACGCCTTCGGCCATTCTAAGATTCGGCGCTGTCGAGTCGTCTGCTGCTCGGTGTTCCTACTTCCTTTCCAAGTGTCTGATGGGTAATCCAAAGAGTTGTAAGAACAAACACAAGTGAAACTGTGAAAGATGCTGTCTTCACATGAGCTCGCGACAAGATGATATGGTCACTATTTGACCTAAGGACAAGGTCCGGAATTCAATACTTGCACTGGAGTTCATCGCAGGTCAAGGTCACGAAGACGCCAGTACAATTCTCCTTCGCTGAAGTACAAAAAAGAAAAAGACAATTTTAATATATACACGCAAAAGTTCTCATTTACCCATCACTAATTCTCCTACTTGTGGTGGACGAAAAAAAAACAACAAAAAACGCAACTTGAACCTGTTACTACTTGACTTGAGTCTAGGACAACTAAGCTATTTTCATGATCGAAACTGCAGCGGCTAAATTTACCAAACGTTTTTGTTCCCAATTTCGAAAAGATTTTTAAAGCCGACATATTGAAGATTACAAGATATAATTTCCGTTTCTGAGTATCTCGCTGTACGAATGTCACTTTCTCTAATGTTAATAACACGCGGTCATCTCATTCGTTAGAGCATCAGACTTTAAATCTGAGATGCAGAGGTTCAAGCCCCTGATCACGCGGTAACTTTAATAAAAAAAATAATTTATTTTGTTTTTTAAATAGCGTTTTCGCATAATTTAATTTTAACAATTATAAAAATAATAAATAATAAATTAAATACTGTTTGTAACGGAATTTATAAACTCGATCCTAAGATGATTTTCAACACTTAATTTAAAAAATTGATGGCGATTGAAAGCATTAGAGACTCTTTTAAATATATTTCGATAGAAGCCTTAAAGCTGAAAAATACAGAAATATTTCACAGAAGACAAGGAGAATAACTGATATTGGTAAACAAATTCACTGGCAAAAACAAATATGTGTTTGATTGGAGTAGATGTATAAAGCGGGCTGTGAGAATTTGATGTAAAATACAATAAAATTAAAGGGGCGGGGCGAAAGAAAAAGGGAGGTAAGTAATAAGGTATTTCCAGGTCAGAAGTGAGTGAGTTTGGGAGGGCGATATATATATATATATAATGTAAGTAAAAAAACAACAACAAATAGTGGGTAATTCGGTTTTGTACCCATAGCAATAATAATAAAAGTTGGGCTTAGATATGTGGACCAGGATCAAATCCCATTTTTGACGCTAAAACTACAGCGTTTTCTGAATTGGGTGAGTTGCATACGTACATATATATATAATAAGAAAGGAGAGAAACGGAGAGAGGTTCTATAAGTGTGTGAAGGGAAGTCCCCATAGCGCCATGTAAACCCCCAAATAAAGCAAATGATTTACTAACCAGATGTCCAGTAACGAGACGTACTCGGGCCCTGTGTAATCTGACACTTAGTGGCTAACATTGGCGCTACTTATATAGCAACCAAAACATATGCCACATTCGTAACATCTGGCGGAACACAGAGAAACTAACGTACGGAATTAAAGTACGGAACTAACGTACTAGTAAATGTTCAGTTGACGTAAGCATAGCAAAGTAGAAAATAAACAACAAATAAACCCAAATAAACTGTTGTGTTTGGTCGAATCTAGGTCTACCTATCTCCAGCTGAAGCTGTATAAAAGACGGCAGCAGTTGTTACAGAATTCTAATTATAGATTGTTTCAGCATCTGTTGATGGTTTTCATGTTTAGCTTGGGACTCTAAAAGTTTGATTACTGTAATGAGGGTATATAAGTCAAGTAATGAGGGTATATAAGTCAAGTAATGAGGGTATATAAGTCAAGTAATGAGGGTATATAAGTCAAGTAACGAGGGCGGATCTCCCGACTTGGTAAACAACACATTAGAGTTCATATCGCACGTCTATTCATGAAAATTCTATAAAAAATAAAAAAAAACGCCTACATGAAATACTTTTTAAGCCGCTAGGGGGATCGAGTCTACATTTGATTGAAAACTGATTCCTTTCTATTTTCTACCTACACTTTTTTTAAAATTGTGTATAGTAAGAAATGGTGTGGCAGTTTGGATATTTTTATGTTAGAAAATAAAATATTTTGTATATCTGGTTAACTTTTTATTTAATAAGTGATATGTTTTGTTCAATAGTTAGTGTTGTACATATGAAAAATATATATCTGTATGCTGTATGTTAGCGTCATGTAATTTGCTTTATTACATTATCGAATTCACCTTTACTTAAAATTTTAAAGATATAAAATAGCTCATAAATTTTATTTTCTTCTCGTACCTTCACATCTGCAGAGTTTGTCTCCCCTTTTCCTCCTTTGATATTCAGAACGTCTATGGTTACAATGGGTGTATGTTATGCAGGCGTTCATTATAAACTGCGTGTCTGAACTATAATTATAGTTTGCCTCCCCTGATTTTATATAGAATATCATTTTGTCTCCCCTGACATTCTTAATTTAAAAAAAATAATAAATACACAAACAAAATCATTCAATCACAATGTGAATTATCTCTTTTTAAAATAAATAAAATAAAAGCACTCCACGCCCTCCCACCGTGTAAAATGAAATACGCTTAGATCATTTCACGTGATCTTTATACATGTTCTTTATAAATGATCTTTGATTTCCATATTACAAAGAAAATCAATAATACCCCCCCCCCCCTGTTTTACCTCTGAAACTAAAAAGTGTTAATTGATTTTTTTTTTGTTTTAATATCTGTAAGAGTACTGCCATTGATGAGTTAAAAATAGTCTCTGAATCGTCTGCTCATGATTTGAATACTCAATTTGTAATCAATGGCGACGACGTCGTCAGTACTTATGTACACACACACACCACACACACACACACACACACACACACACACACATATATGCGCTCAGGGAGACTCACACAGAGGATGACGAGTTGAGCAATACCATACCAAATATCTACATTTTTGGTAAAGCCAAGTGTCTCAAAATTACTATCGCCATTTTGTTTTCCTCCTGCAGTAAAAGAAACATAACTCTTATAATATGCCAACGTTCTATAAATAGCATTCCATTCTGCTCTTTCCCTTGAGCTAGTCGTGGTTCAGATTTTGAATAATTAAAGGGAAACAATTGCCCTCTTAACAATTATTTCACATATAATGTGTTTTATAATTCAGATAAATAGATCATTTTTTTAAAGAATTTTACATAATAACTTAGTAAGTGATATTTTCTGAGTTTTTTCCACTATGCATTCAAAGCAGTGAGAAGATGGACCTTTTCTTAACATTTATGAATAATTAAGGTAACCCGGTCCAAGCAATATGCATATTTAGAAAGAAAATACTAATTATATACCAAATGTAATTGTTTCAAATAGTTTACAAATTCATAATGGTTCTAGACCAGGGGTGGGTAAATTACGGTCCGCGGGCTACATGCGGCCCCCCGGAGTGTTTTATGCGGCCCGCGGACACCTACAGAAATTAGGTGTTCTCTAGGACAAAAGCTCTCTTCCTACTATAAGAGACCATATTGAAAATAAGACAAAAAATCTGACTACATTCTAACAGAGCTCAAGGAAATAGTGAACTGCTTTCTACAAACTCATTAACCTAGCAATCAGTGGATCAGAGTTTACAGGGATGGCTATCTCATAAATAATACTCATCGAATGGCTAGATGAAGAAAAATCCATTGCAACTGGAGAGCTCTCTGACAGCCACAGAGCAGAAAAGGAAGCACTAGCACTAGCTGCTACCATGCTAGCAAATCATCCAAGTACCCCTCACAGTCAGATTGTCTTTCTAACAGACGCGAAAACAACCCTCCAAAGCTTGGAAAACTCTGATTGCGCTTATAGAAAACGTCTCGGGACAGCACTTACAAAGTTATTCAATGGATACCAGCTCATATAGAACTAGAAGTAAATGAAAAGGCTGACACACTCGCCAAGAGTGGGAGAACAAACTCTCAAATAAACTCTGCACTCTATCCAGAAGAAATGAAGAAACTAATAGTAAATAAAATAAATGAGAAATGGACAAGCTCTCATCCAAATCACAAGAAAGATGACGCTTACTATAAGTTATCCCGACAAGTTCAACGTTTAATCTTTCGACTCAGGACCGGACACAACAGAATGCGACAACACATGTACCGGAAGCTCAAAATTGGAACCAGTGAAATCTGCCCATGAGGAGTGTCACCAGAGAATGCCAACCATGTCCTCCAAAACTGCTCGCTTTACCAAGAGGCCCGTACAAGACACTGGTCCCAAAACACCCCAATAGAAAGAAAACTGAATGACGAGCTAACTGATTTGGAAACCACTGCGCAGTTCATGTCATATATTGGTCTAGTCATCTGAACGCTCCAAAAGTTCATCTAATATATTGGTCTAGTCATCTGAAAGCTCCAACAGTTCATCTCATATATTGGTCTAGTCATCTGAACGCTCCAACAGTTCATCTCATGTATTGGTCTAGTCATCTGAACACTCCAAAGGTTCATCTCATGTATTTGTCTAGTCATCTGAACACTCCAACAGTTCATCTCATATATTGGTCTAGTCATCTGAACACTCCAAAGGTTCATCTCATGTATTTGTCTAGTCATCTGAACGCTCCAACAGTTCATCTCATGTATTGGTCTAGTCATCTGAACACTCCAAAGGTTCATCTCATGTATTTGTCTAGTCATCTGAACACTCCAACAGTTCATCTCATATATTGGTCTAGTCATCTGAACACTCCAACAGTTCATCTCATATATTGGTCTAGTCATCTGAACACTCCAAAGGTTCATCTCATGTATTTGTCTAGTCATCTGAACACTCCAACAGTTCATCTCATATATTGGTCTAGTCATCTGAACACTCCAAAGGTTCATCTCATGTATTGGTCTAGTCATCTGAACACTCCAACAGTTCATCTCATATATTGGTCTAGTCATCTGAACACTCCAAAGGTTCATCTCATGTATTGGTCTAGTCATCTGAACACTCCAAAGGTTCATCTCATGTATTTGTCTAGTCATCTGAACACTCCAACAGTTCATCTCATATATTGGTCTAGTCATCTGAACACTCCAAAGGTTCATCTCATGTATTTGTCTAGTCATCTGAACACTCCAACAGTTCATCTCATATATTGGTCTAGTCATCTGAACACTCCAAAGGTTCATCTCATGTATTGGTCTAGTCATCTGAACACTCCAACAGTTCATCTCATATATTGGTCTAGTCATCTGAACACTCCAAAGGTTCATCTCATGTATTGGTCTAGTCATCTGAACACTCCAAAGGTTCATCTCATGTATTGGTCTAGTCATATGAACACTCCAATAGTTCATCTCATATATTGGTCTAGTCATCTGAACACTCCAAAGGTTCATCTCATGTATTGGTCTAGTCATCTGAACGCTCCAAAGGTTCATCTCATATATTGGTCTAGTCATCTGAACATTCCAAAGGTTCATCTCATGTATTGGTCTAGTCATCTGAACGCTCCAAAGGTTCATCTCATATATTGGTCTAGTCATCTGAACACTCCAAAGGTTCATCTCATGTATTGGTCTAGTCATCTGAAAGCTCCAACAGTTCATCTCATATATTGGTCTAGTCATCTGAACGCTCCAACAGTTCATCTCATGTATTGGTCTAGTCATCTGAACGCTCCAACAGTTCATCTCATATATTGGTCTAGTCATCTGAACGCTCCAAAGGTTCATCTCGTATATTGGTCTAGTCATCTGAAAGCTCCAACAGTTCATCTCATATACTGGTCTAGTCATCTGAAAGCTACAACAGTTCATCTCATGAATTGGTCAAGTCATCTGAACGCTCCAACATAAAAATGTTAACGAAGAAGAAGAAGAAGGTGTGTCCACAGATTTAGCCTTTAAAAATGCAAAAGTATTAAAAATAAATAATTTTAAATATCTCTAGCAACTATTGAAACTTATCACTCATGATGAGAAAGGCAAGAAACATTGTCTCTGCACGTCATTCTAAAACGTTACAAGTAAACGAAGATTATTGTTATTGGCAATATGTTGAACCATTCAGCCAAAGACACAAAAGTCATGCTGCTACTTATTCAATGCTATGAAGAACTGTTGAAAGTTTTGGGTTGGCTTGGAGCAAGATGGCGAGTGTAACAACTGATGGAGCCCGTGATTTGAGTGAGAAAAACAGTTAATTTATATAAATTAAAGAACATGACCCAACCATAAACTCTAAACGAGAAAGTTTGCGCAAAGCTGCATTGGATATTAAACATATTATCAACCCTATTATCTCAGTGATCAAATTTATCAGACCTAGGGGCCTTAACCACAGGCACTTCCGAGAAGTTCTTAATAAATTGGGAAACAAAACATTCCAATGTTCGATACCACAGTAGTATCTTCTGGACAAGGTATTGCGAATCTCACGGAAGAAATTGTCACATTCCTTGAATGATATTAACTGTGACTTTTCCTTTCAGCCGTGAAACTGTCCTAAGCTGCTAAAAATTTATTTATTTTTTATCTAAAACAAGAGCAAGTAATGAAAAATTTGTTTAAAAAAAACGATTCCACCTTTATATTCAAATACACAACATTCATATTTTATGGGGATCAAACTCACGACATTCGCGGTATTAGCACGCCTATTGAACAGCCTAGCTTAACGACTATACTACAAAAGTTCAAACATCTAGACCTAGATGTATAAATACTATCTAGAGAAATGGAAAAGTAAATGGCCGCTAATTATTAAACCTCTATCCACCCAACGTAAATAATGTATACATTTTATTTTCATTCATTCAATAATGAATGACGTCATCCTTCTGAAGTTTTCACAGTCTGTGTTGACCGAGTTGTTGTGGAACATTTCAGCTCGTTAGCATAATAAAAAGTCAAAACAAAATTAAGATTTTTGGGTTTTCCCATTAAAAAAAAACCCAAACAACGACCAAAGTGTGAGCTACTAAAAGGACTTGAAAATAAATAAAAAAAAAGAGAGAAAAACTTTGATATTTTTTTAGTCGCTGTGAGAAATGTCAACGTTTTCTTGACGTAGTGTCTGGTTTGGTCAGACACTTAGATCAAGTCAAATCAATGATGTCAAGTCAGGATATATATAAAGCTTTTTTCATTCGTGTTTACCATCGATCCTTCTAGAATCTTCTAGTGTAACTTGATGAAGTAATGAGCCCACTTGAAACGTTTAGTTTAATGATGTCGTTAAATACCGTTACTTTACGACATTCACTTTCTGATTGGGAAAAAATGGACTGACAAAATAAGTAACTTGCAATGCTACAAAACAAAATGTATGTTTATAACTGAGCTAGTGTATGAATGAACTATTGGTACCTTGACTCTTTAATAGACACAAGGAGAAAATATTTATGATTGTAAGAACAATTGTCAACGTTGATAAACGCATTACATGTTTGACATCTCCAATAGTCAGTGACGTAGCACCCATGGCTGGAAGGGGTTCAGTCGTGACCATTCGTTACAGAAGGCCTAAACTCTGACCAGCAACGTTCAAGTTGTGGGTAGTTTAGACCAATAGCTCGTTGCTATGACCTGTGAAGCTGTTGTAATGACACAAGATGCGTAGAAGTTGAGCTTAATCGGGTTTTTCCTAAGTGATGTGACGAGTAATTAAAGAGGAGGATTACGAACGAGAAGAGAGACGGACAAGTCGCCTTAGAGGACGACGCTAGGCTAGCGACGACAGAGGACTGTGCCCTTTTTATTGTTCATTAAATTGTTGAAGTTATCAGCCTGTGTTATCAAGTATATTATTGATTCATTCTGTTGTCGTGTCTTCTATGAACTCGCATGCACCATTAACATAAAGAATCATCAACAAAATAGACCATCAACACTGTGAAGTTGTGAAGTTGTGAAGTTGCAGGTCAGTGTTCAGGCCATGGCATCGATTCAATAAACCCGGGCCCACGACCTTTAGAGGCCCACAACCTATGGAGTGGCAACAATGGTTCAATGGGGTTCATTGCGCTTGGTCCCATGACTCATTACAATTTTGGGCCCACATTAGTACTGGAGTATGGCACCAAAGTGAAAAAAAAGCACTTTTGTAACAAAACGATTTAATAGTTAAATACATGTACGTGCTGGATTGAGAACGACTTATCACTACGACTTAAGGCGGAGTTACCAGGTCTCTCAGAACACGTTCAGAAGACACAAGCCAGGCTCAGTCTCCATTGGACTTGAACCTCTATGTCGTGTGTATTGAAGGCGTGCAGGGCGGATGTAGGATGTCGCACTAGTTGCGTCATGTCATTTTACCAGCGGAGTTGTTAGTAACAAGCATGTTGCCTTACATCGTTCAATCACTACAGAAAACTTACTTTTAGATTTAGGTTGAAATAGTCTTAACTCTCACCATTTGAGCCAAGACCAAAGTTTGGATTAGCCTCATGCGGGTTCAATCACTACAGAAAACTTACTTTTAGATTTAGGTTGAAATAGTCTTAACTCTCACCATTTGAGCCAAGACCAAAGTTTGGATTAGCCTCATGCGGGTTCAGTCAATACAGAAAACTTACTTTAAGATTTAGGTTGAAATAGTCTTAACTCTCACCATTTGAGCCAAGACCAAAGTTTGGATTAGCCTCATGCGGGTTCAGTCAATACAGAAAACTTACTTTAAGATTTAGGTTGAAATAGTCTTAACTCTCACCATTTGAGCCAAGACCAAAGTTTGGATTAGCCTCATGCGGGTTCAATCACTACAGAAAACTTACTTTTAGATTTAGGTTGAAATAGTCTTAACTCTCACCATTTGAGCCAAGACAAAAGTTTGGATTAGCCTCATGCGGGTTCAGTCAATACAGAAAACTTACTTTTAGATTTAGGTTGAAATAGTCTTAACTCTCACCATTTGAGCCAAGACAAAAGTTTGGATTAGCCTCATGTGGGTTCAGTCAATACAGAAAACTTACTTTTAGATTTAGGTTGAAATAGTCTTAACTCTCACCATTTGAGCCAAGACCAAAGTTTGGATTAGCCTCATGCGGGTTCAGTCAATACAGAAAACTTACTTTTAGATTTAGGTTGAAATAGTCTTAACTCTCACCATTTGAGCCAAGACCAAAGTTTGGATTAGCCTCATGCGGGTTCAGTCAATACAGAAAACTTACTTTTAGATTTAGGTTGAAATAGTCTTAACTCTCACCATTTGAGCCAAGACCAAAGTTTGGATTAGCCTCATGTGGGTGAAGTGTGATTACAGCGCTTTGAAAGGGACATAACTATAGTAAAATGATGACAAGTGTCAGGAGTTTTAAATACCTCGGAGCTATCGTCTGAGATTAAGGAACCAAACCTGAACTGCCCAGTTGATAGCAGCATTTGCTCAAAACAATATGAAAAGACAAAGGCATAGCCCTGGACACTAAAATCTGACTTCTTGGCCATGATCTCATTTTTATTTGCTCGCTAATCTTGGACATAGACTGCAGAACTAGAGAGGATAATCCTAGCAATGAAATTGAGATGCCTCCACAGAAGGATCCAAGGTATCACATACAAAGACCGCATCACAAACAAAGAGGATAGACACAGGATTAGTTCGGCGATTGAGCCCCACGATGACCTGCTAACCTGCTAAAAAAACAAACACATAAAAAATTAAACTCAATGGCCACATCACAAGGTTCTCAGGGCTTGTAAAGACATCTTACAGGGAACAGTACAAGTAAAAAAAGAGGAAGAGGCACACAGCGATATCGATGAGAAGACCGCATAAAAATTAAAAGGGCCCAACATTGAAAGAGACTCTATCAAAGGCAAAATGTGTGTAGACCATGTGATGTGTGACACTATGTGTGTGTGTAAGTCTATGTGATGTGTGACACTATGTGTGCTAAAGTCTATGTGATGTGTGACAATATGATCTGTGCTATAGTCTATGTGATATGTGACATTATGTGTGTTATATGTGATGCATGACACTACATGTGCTAAAGTCTATTTGATGTGTGACACTATGATTGCTAAAGTCTATGTGATGTGTGACACTATGTGTGCTAAACTTTATGTGATGTGTGACACTATGTGTGCTAAAGTCTATGTAATGTGTTACACTTTGATCTGTGCTATAGTCTATGTGATGTATGACACCGTGTGTGCTATATGTGATGTGTGACACTACATGTGCTAAAGTCTATGTGATGTGTGATGTGTGACACTATTATGTCTTCCGTGTGCTATGTGTGACCCTTTGTGTTGATAAATCGACAGGCATCGTAGAGCATCCTTGCTACTTGTGTGTGCTATCAGCTGTGAATAGTGGCTATGCTACAGTGCGACCTATGTGTAATTCGGATGTGTGTGTTTTTTTACATTCTGTGCCGCTGTGCAAGGACGCATGCACTAAGATCGCTATGTATAAATAACCCAGTGAATGCACATTATGCCACGCAATGAAGCAGTGCATCCTTGTGGCACGAAAAAAATAGCATAATAGCACAAAACAACAACAACAAAACGACTATCAAAGAAAAAATAACGCGCTACACACTTACAAGTGTAGATCCGATGACGTGTGGTGTGACGTCATGGGATGAAGGTGAAAACAGGGGAGGTGCTCAATAATTAAGAAGACGTATGGATGGAGGGTGCATGCATCAGATCGATACATGCTGACGATGTCTGTCTCAACTCGAGCCTGTCCAATGTAATCACATGTCAAGCCCCCTCACACATAGAGATGCTATCAAAAATAGAAATGCAGATATCTATTAACTGATCTATACGTACAGCGTAACAGGTTTTAATGATACATTCAACATATTATTTGTATAATGGACCAGTCATTCACGTTAAAGGCCTACAGTTTATATTTGAAGTAATGTGTTACAGACTTAGGATTGGTTACATCTGCAGATGTTGTTGTTTTTTTCTGAAGTGGAGCACTATCCCATTTCTTTAATGTTTACATTATATTAAACAATATTTCATTTTATTTTTACAACATGTACAGATTATTTGAAATATATTTTTTGTTGTAGTTTTCATTGTAGAATAATTTAAAATACCCTAAGAGCTTAACCTCAGTGACTGTCCTTTTAGGATAGGGCTTCGCCCTAGTATGACCCTTGACCAAAGGGATGGATTTTAGAGGCCAGGAATAAGAAATGTATCTTCACCTTATCCCTCTCTCCGGAGCCCGCCCCCCCCCCCCCCCCATCAACCAGATGATTATTTAATCACATCACTGAGAAACACGCTCCTTGAACCCCGCCAAGGTTATCCATCCCAGTGAGGCCGAAAGCCGAGACCACGTGGGGTTCCTAAGTATTCCTATACAGTGCCGCCACTAACCGCGAGAGAGCAAGCACCCTATGGCGTATGGTCCCCGTGAAGAAGGACGTGGCGGGTGGGGCGGTTTTCGCGAATCCTTTGTTTCTTGTGCTTCATGTGCAATGCTTGTTGGCTAGAAATGTGTAGTCCAGTGAATGAAATGATCCATCTCAGTTAAATGCAAGAAATAGCTCAGCACTTTAAAATACCTTTTAGATGTACGTTGTAATATTGTCTAGTCATAAATCTTAGAGGTTGTCAATGTCATACACTAATTAACTTCATGGAAAGATGAAGGGAGATTACTTTTAATGGGTTGGGGGGGAAGGGGCTATGACTAGTTCTGGAGTTACATTCATGCTAGAACGCTAAGTATATCAAATGTCTCATTAATTAATCGTAAGTTTGATTTTTAATTTAATGATAATTAAGTGACATTTACCACCCACACAATTCAAGGCGATTTTTTCCAATCACTTTTCGTCATTTAAAGTGTTTCAAAAGTACTTGTGTTGATGTTTTGTGTTGATGTTTTGTGTTGATGTTTTGTGTTGATGTTTTGTGTTGATGTTTTGTGTTGATGTTTAATAACTTTACAATACATCAACACGAGTTATGACTCCTATCGTGTGCCACTATGTCATCTTTATATAAAAACAAAGTCCTAGCATAGAACACATATCTTCACATATATATCTTCACATACATATCTTCACATACATATCTTCACATACATATCTCTCTCATGAATTAAAATGTAATATATCTAAATCTAAGTCTTCCAGTCTGATGGTCTAAACACATTCTTATCCGAGCCTAAAATCTTTGGGGGGACAAATCACTAGCCAATTAGCCACTCTGGTCTGACCGTTTTAATTGTTCCGAATTATTTAATCATCTTGAAATTAAATTTGGATTACGTCTTTCTTTTAATTAATAAAGTCTCGACTGAAGTGAAAGGAAGAAAAAGACAACATATTTGTTTGGATACATGACGTCATACGACTTCAGCGGGAATCCCCGCACTCGACTCGTATGTTTCTTCGTATTCAGTCAAATGTAGACTAACTACATAGGAGTGCTTGAACATTTTGTGCACTGTCTTGTGTAGACGTGTAGGTTTGGTTCTGTGTTTACTTTAGACAGCTGATGAACAGCAAGTGTCAGCTACAAGCAGTGGCGTAGCTAGGGTGAGGGTAGGGGGAAGAATTTAAAAACACCCCCACTTGAGAGACCCACCAAATTAGTGTTTTTTACATTAAATATTAAATATGACGCAAAATGCAGGGGCCCCCTAGAGAGGTCAAGCTATTCGGGCCCCAAAATGATGGCAAATTCCTAGCTATGCCACTGGCTACAAGAATGTTTTAAAATATGCAAATATAAATATTGGACACAATTGTAAATCTAGATCAAAGATTTTAATGGCAGGAGTTGAACTAAACAGAATAGTCTGGATCAGAGTGTGGGAGACAAGGTTGTTGGTCTGTCAGTAAAACAAGAAATGAATAGAAACAGAACTCTCTCACCACCGTCACATTCAGCAAGTAGGACTAGATTTTAGTTTGAAACTTTTTTCTTTTACATAACTTATATAAAGCATATTTTCTTCTTTGTGTAAAGCAGTATATACGTATTATAATCATCTGGAATGATTGCATGAGTACAAGCTGGTCAGTTGTTGATGTTTTTTACATGGGGCATGAACGAAAACGTTGACCTGAGCTGTAATCAGGACACCAAGTCATCCTGCTGCTGAGTAATGCCCTATAATACATCACGCAATGCGCAGTAGCGATTGTTCTCTAGTGACTTCGGCCAGAACTGCCCAGAATAGAAGATGTCCGGTGACAGACGCAACACTTCTGCGTTAAAAACTAAACATGATCTAACTATGACTATATTGTGTTGAAATGTGTTGTTTTTTTTACAAAAAGTGCCCCCCTCAACTAGATCACATTCTATTCTTCAAACACAATAAAGTTGACATAGAATGACAACATATGGACCTGGTGACCTACAGTTACAAGTGAAGACCTTCAACAGCTGTTGACCTGCAGATACAGTGGGTGACCTGTATGTTCAACAGGTGGAGACCTTCAACAGTTGCTGACCTGTATGTTCAACAGGTGGAGACCTTCAACAGTTGCTGACCTGTATGTTGAACAGGTGGAGACCTCAACATTTAATAGCTAGAGTAATAAGAAGAGGCTTCAAGATATGAAGGGCTAAACTGATATGATTGTACGACAGAGACTTGTGTCCATATTACACCTGGACTGACTGTATGACGTTGAAGGCTAGTGTCCACAGTTCATTCGGGCCTGCGGCCAAAGGTGAAGGTGCATCCGCCCTGGCTCAACAATTACACCCAACGTAACGGAACCACGTTTCATGATCTGCGACTTGTTTAAACTGTTTCTCAGTGGACATTAGTTCGACGTACAACTCCAACAAGGTGGAGACTAATGATTGGCTACTTTGGATAATTGTCGCGACCCATTCCCTCCCTTTTAAAAAGAGACAAATAACGTTGATATCTGACCGCTACAAAAGGTGTCGCGTCATTATTTCTGTGTCTTAACATGTAGACTGTGTAGACATACAACTACAGCACGACAAGATCAAGATAGCCATTGAGTTCTCCCCTGCGTCCAATCTGCTCTTTTCAGCCCTCCCCCTCCCACCGTGCGCCCACCAAACAACCCCCCCCCCCTCGCGTATAACACTCAAGCACTTACTTCAGTTTTGAATACTCCATGTTTATCATCGCAACCATGAACTAGATCTAAACACAAAACACAAAAGAGTCGCTCCGCGGCTTTGAAGAGAATCAGGTCCACAGGCCCTACACCAGTGAAGTAACATCAATTCTGTTCCTACTGACACTGTACACAGGACGCTCTGTGTGATTCACGAACTTCTAGGCCTTAGTTTTCAATCAATCCAGTGTGAGTACCATGTGCAAGACTCCCTCACAGCCTTTCAAGCGCCAGCTCTCCCTCTCTCTCTCTTTCCCGTCTCTCTCTCTCTCTCTCTCTCTCTCTCTCTCTGGCTTCCTCACTCGCGCGCTCTGTCGCTTCAGTCACCTCACTTGAAAATTGGCGATTTGTGTACTAGGCTTGTCCACCTTCTCTCTCTCTCTCTCTCTCTCTCTCTCTTTCTCTCTCTCTCTCTCTCTCACCCTCTCTCTCTCTCTCTCTGTTATTGCAACTCCTGTTTCTCAACATTATCAAAACTTCATTTCTATCTGTTGTTTTTTTCTGTTGGTATTTGAACAAGAGACACGTTTTTTTCGGTACTCTTAGACTCTAAAGTACCTAGTACGTCGACCTGAGCCGGATTTACGAACGCTCAACTGTACTGCAGCCCAGGGCATCACACTTGAAAGGTGTCCTTCACTTTTTTTTTTTTTTTTAAAGAAATATGCATACTAAGTATAAGAAAAGAGATTAAATATTGACGCTCAAAAGGGTCAAGGTCTCAACTAAAATCTTGACTAGGGCCTCCAATTACTACAACCTGGCACTGTCTATATATCCACATCTCTCAATAAATAGCATTTATTCCCCTTATTTCGAAATCAACAAAATAATTAGACGCCTACAATTAATCAACTAATTGTTGTTTTTTTGTTTTTTTTCAAATTGATTCATGTCGTGTCAGGTTCAATGAATAACTGTGCAAAGTTTTAACTTGATCCGAAAATAGGAAATGGTAGAAAAAAACATGTTCAAACTTTTTACTATACACACAGACAGACAGACAGACAGACCGATGAGTAGATAAACGCTTTGTAAAAAAAAAACTATTTTCATTTTAGAAACTTTATTCAAGAAATATTATTCAACAAACATTATTCAACAAACATTATGTACAATCCAGCACTCAATAGCAGGGTGTCGAGGGCAAGTCTTACTGACATAGGGCGCCACACAATCCAGCACTCAATAGCAGCGTGTCGAGGGCAAGTCTTACTGACATAGGGCGCCACACAAGAACTCACATCTCAATAGAATCCACATGGGTAATAAGGTATCAATCAATAAGAGGCTGTTGCTATCATTAATAGACTTTGAAAAGAGAACACTGACGATCTTTGTTGTTATATTAAGCTGACCATGGAAAAGGGTTTTCAGACAACTACACGCCCAGAGGAGTGCAAAGAAATAATTATAGGCTAGAAATGTATTTCATGAAACACATGCCAGTAAATAAAGGCTGTAAAATGACTCAAATAAAATAACATATTCCTCAGACAATGCGACCTTTCACTATTGTGCAAACTTAGATTACGTGTGGAGCTACTTTTCTTAGGATGGTAGGCCTCTACGTAGTCGAAGATGCTTGTCAGAGAGTCTCTTTTATCCACTGAGCGATAATCTGTAAAAACACACTTTCAATCTACTATTATTTCCCGGAAAGGAAAAGTCACATGTTCGAGAGGGCGGAATTAAAGGATTATTATGAACAGCCTTAAATATACAGCAAAAACCTCGTCATAAAGAAGGTGGCCAAAAAAGTTTTATCTTTTTTTACTTCTAGTTATAAGTTTGTGTGTTGAAGCAAACAAAAAAGACGGATTGCTGAATAATCTGCCATCGCAGTAACAGAGTAAAAGCCGGATATTTTTACAATTTAGGTCATTGCCTGCCCGACGGAGGAAATCTCCACCTTTTGCCGGACGTCTGTTAACCTTACGAAAATAGAATGAAGGAAGTGGACACACACAATTATGTGAGGTCAAATGTCAATCAGAGTAGCTCAAAGAAAGTCAACACTCCTCAGAGCTTCACGTTGCCCTGTATGATGAAATGATGAAGACTATGGCCGTGTCACAAAAACATTCTCCCCTTGAAAACTGAACGAGCTAAACACGTAGTGACTAAGCCAAAAACAAGTGAAACAGTATTTAAATAGTTTTTTCAACTAGATAATTCCTTCTTTATACAGCTGACCAACTTTTGTAAGAGTAATTACTTTGTTATCTATAACTAATGAATGATTGATTTTTTTAAAATGTCACTTTTTTTTTCACGCCTTATCCCCCCTCCCTTGAAAAATTTTTCTGGTTAAGCGAATGTTCAAATCTACTGAGAGTATATACAATTCTAATGATAGGCCAATATACCTAGCAGACGTGAGCCAAATGTTTCTGAACATTTATCTATTTAATACAAACAGAAACAGCCGCTAATCTAGTCAGTTCAAGATAAAGACTGTTTAGAACTCAATCCAAGTTTAAATTAATTTGAATTTTGCTTCGAAAAGTTATAACGGTCAAACTAAATATTGTCCAAGTGCAGCCGATTATCTAGTAATTCTTTTCACAAAGATAAACAACAACTGTCAAATTTTTAGGAAAATCGTTAAAGCCGTTTTCGACATCCGTGTCCATCCAAACTTTTGATGCTTTTTTTGAGCCTATGAATTTACAAGCTGATCAGAGGAATTGAGAAAAAAGATGAACAAATGTTCGAGAGTAGATGCTGTTGAAGAATGCTGGGTGTACACTGGGACAAGAGAAATACAAGAGAAGTAGATATTCTACAACAGTGTTTCCCAAACCTTTTCTCTTAACGGAACACTTTGCACATTCAGTGCAATATTGCTTATTTTTTTTTAGAGATTTATTCACGTGGTAGCCTACTAGTTAATTCGTAGTTCGTGGAAAACCTATTCAGGACTTGTGAAACACTGGGGTTCAGCAGAGCACAGTTTGGGAATCAATTATTGTAGTTCGTCCATTGTGGTTCAAAGATGATCACTTTTGTCATCCAGGGGGGGATTTGCACTGGGGTTTTATGCTGGTGAGACCTGGAATGTTCGGCTGCACATTGGGCAGGTTATTCCAGCTGGAGCTAGTGTCATTGGCCTTGGTTTGTTTCTCAGACGCTTTTCTTCTGACAGCGCTGTTCTCTTGTCCTCAGCAATTTGTGCGCCAGTTTTCACAGCGCGAGCGCCATGATGCTCTGACCTGTGCTTTTGTCTCCCAGGTGGCTGGGTGAATGGTGATGGCTGTCAGAGAATCTTTGATGGTGTCCCTAAAGCGTTTTCTTTGTCCACCTTTTATTGTATCGCTTTCCTTTTTTTACCTAAACAGTAAGAGTATGAGAATCATGTATGTTAACGTGATGTCCATTCAATACAATGGTTGGTCCCAGATCCTAAAAGCGTCTGTCTCTGCGCGCATGGAAGACACCAATGAATGGTGTTTGAAGTTTTCACTCCACGTGACACAGAGCCAGTCGTCTGGTATTCGCCTCAGATAGATACCACGTGACACAGAGCCAGTCGTCTGGTATTCACTTCAGATAGATACCACGTGACACAGAGCCAGTCGTCTGGTATGTGCTTCAGATAGAAACCACGTGACACAGAGCCAGTCGTCTGGTATGTACTTCAGATAGATACCACGTGACACAGAGCCAGTCGTCTCGTATGTACTTCAGATAGATACCACGTGACACAGAGCCAGTCGTCTGGTATGTGCTTCAAATAGAAACCACGTGACACAGAGCAAGTCGTCTGGTATGCGCCTCAGATAGATACTACGTGACAAAGAGCCAGTCGTCTGGTATGCGCCTCAGATAGATACCAAGTGACACTGAGCCAGTCGTCTGGTATGTGCCTCAGATAGATACCAAGTGACACAGAGCCAGTCTTCTGGTATGTGCCTCAGATAGATACCACGTGACACAGAGCCAGTCGTCTGGTATGTGCTTCAAATAGAAACCACGTGACACAGAGCAAGTCGTCTGGTATGCGCCTCAGATAGATACTACGTGACAAAGAGCCAGTCGTCTGGTATGCGCCTCAGATAGATACCAAGTGACACTGAGCCAGTCGTCTGGTATGTGCCTCAGATAGATACCAAGTGACACACAGCCAGTCGTCTGGTATGTGCCTCAGATAGATACCACGTGACACAGAGCCAGTCGTCTGGTATGTGCCTCAGATAGATACCACGTGACACAGAGCAAGTCGTCTGGTATTCACTTCAGATAGATACCACGTGACACAGAGCCAGTCGTCTGGTATGTGCTTCAGATAGAAACCACGTGACACAGAGCCAGTCGTCTGGTATGTACTTCAGATAGATACCACGTGACACAGAGCCAGTCGTCTCGTATGTACTTCAGATAGATACCACGTGATACAGAGCCAGTCGTCAGGTATGTGCTTCAAATAGAAACCACGTGACACAGAGCAAGTCGTCTGGTATGCGCCTCAGATAGATACTACGTGACAAAGAGCCAGTCGTCTGGTATGCGCCTCAGATAGATACCAAGTGACACTGAGCCAGTCGTCTGGTATGTGCTTCAGATAGATACTACGTGACACAGAGCCAGTCGTCTGGTATGCGCCTCAGATAGATACCAAGTGACACAGAGCCAGTCGTCTGGTATGTGCTTCAGATAGATACCACGTGACACTGAGCCAGTCGTCTGGTATGCGCCTCAGATAGATACTACGTGACAAAGAGCCAGTCGTCTGGTATGCGCCTCAGATAGATACCAAGTGACACTGAGCCAGTCGTCTGGTATGTGCCTCAGATAGATACCACGTGACACAGAGCCAGTCGACTGGTATGCGCCTCAGATAGATACCAAGTGACACAGAGCCAGTCGTCTGGTATGTGCTTCAGATAGATACCACGTGACACAGAGCCAGTCGTCTGGTATGCGCTTAAGATAGATACCACGTGACACAGAGCCAGTCGTCTGGTATGCGCCTCAGATAGATAGCAAGTGACTTAGAGCCAGTCGTCTGGTATGCGCTTCAGATAGATACCACGTGACACAGAGCCAGTCGTCTGGTATGTACTTCAGATAGATACCACGTGACACAGAGCCAGTCGTCTGGTATGTACTTCAGATAGATACAACGTGACACAGAGCCAGTCGTCTGGTATGCGCTCAAGATAGATACCACGAACATGTGAGGTTTAAATCCCGACATTCTGCAAGAGGAAACAGGAAACATTAGCTTTAGACAGATAGAAATGTCTGTTAATAGCAGGTCACTGAGACTACACGTGATCATGCACAAAGCCTGGGCCCCGCCTATTTCTGTTTCACCTAATAGGATTGTTTTATGACATTAGTCACATTGACTGCTGACTTCACACTGATGTAGGTAGGGAGGTGATAGATCAAGGCGATATTGATTGGACCTAGGTTTGTGTATTGTAGAGTTGACATTCACAATTTGATGTAAAGGTCGGTCTTTGCGTGTGTGTGTTTGCGTGCCTGTATGTGTGTGGCCTGTGTGGGTGTGTGTGATCAATGAATATGGTTTGTGTTTTTTGTCTATGGTTAGTCTATGCTATATTGTATTTTAGCTTTGGTGTTAAGGTTGCAGTCAATCGATTACAGATTTTGTTATTTAATAATAATAATAATACTCGCCACAAAAGGTTCTCGGGTCTACTGATCATCTGCTGTGCCGACAAAACGATAGATTTTAATCCCCTGATCTGCTGTTCATTGATTTAAAAAAAAAGAAAAAAAAACGCTACCATGATGGACATCGCCGTACCACTGCCTCATAACTTCAGAAAAACGGAAATGGAAAAACAACGTAAATATTAGAACCTAGGCTTGGAGATTAAGCGTTTATGGAAGTTATCCAAAATAACAATATACCTCATTGTTATATCAACTGAGGGGATAATAAAAACTGACCTCACATCTACCTTCAAGGCCCTTAACACTCCTAGGAACATCCTCGTTGCCTGTCCGAGGGCGGTACTGCTACATGTCTGCCACATCACCAGACAATTCCTCAGTGGAAACTGATAAAGGGACTACAATAAGTTTTGAGCCTGGTAGCCCAGAGAATGAATACTTGTTTGTTTCTAAACATAATAATAATAAAAGATGGCTGCCTGGTCGTGCACGTTGGACTGTCGTTCAAACTTCTCCATGGTTCCTGGCTCATACCCGGCCGCTGTCACCCCCCCCCCCCCCGCCCGTCGACTTGCGGGAGGTTTGGACTAGGAAGTAAATTATCTTCAAATCTTAAGGAACATCGGAAACTTGTCAAACATTTTAGAAAACATTTTACAATCTTTTTTTTTCATTATAAAATCTTGGTAAATGTCTAAGCAAACATATTGGGGACATTCAAGATACATTGTCGATTCTAAGCAATGTCAAGGACGCTATATAAAAAGATCACTGTTGCCAACTACCTAGTACAAATGAGTTTGAGCTACATGCTAGATAGCTGAGAAGTGTGGTCTTGCAGTGATAACAAGTTGAATGTACCGCAAGGCCTACCTTCTAAATTACAGAGCTAATCAACACTTACTATATACTAAACACCTGATACTCCAAATAGCTAGCTATTTATAGTTATACACCATAGATAAAAATCTATATATTTATTTTTTTTTTACATTTAGCCCAACCGAATGGTCTAAAGGTATGAAGAACTCTGTAGCTATGCATGTCAGAGATGGAGATCCAGATCTTCTCACCTGTGTATTCTAATAGGTTCTCTATTTAAAAGAAGCGATTTGATATGGATTAATTTGAAATCAACTAGAAACTAATCGTGTAGCAATCCTTTAAAAAAATATATTAAATGAGGAGAATAGAGTTAAGGTAGAAAAGCAGTTGGAGGAAATAAACTCAATTTTATAATCCAGATAAAACCCAGAAAGCTGATTGTATTCCACGAGTTTATTATGGGAGCTGAAAGTCCGTGATGGCTTTGACCTTTAGACCTGAACTTTAGTGTTAGTCTCTTGGAGCGCTATTCTTAGATGTAAAGATCATCTTTTGGCCTTGAACTTTGATGAGTATTCGTTACCTTCATTACTACAGTTCACATCCATGGCAAGTTTGCTTCTGGCTTAAACGTTTTAGAGTTGTTTTTTCCTGGCTACATAAGCTATGGCTTAGGGCCCTCACTAGCTTAGGGGCCCTCACTAGCTTACTCACTAGCTTAGGGCCCTCACTAGCTTAGGAGCCCCCAAATATGGTTCCAATTATTTTGATAAAAGAACAATAGAAACATTTCTTTACGTTGATTCAAAAGGGGCCCCGTTTCTCAAATTACTTAGGGACTTAGTAAGTCTACATCCGGTCCTGGGGGGTATCCGTTAAAAAAATGGAGTTAGGCACGACGTTAGTTTTAAATGTTTTAGCTAGCTTTGGCCCACTGGCTACGCCCAATAAAGTCTCATGCAGGATTACAAAAAATAAATAAATAAATAAAAAACAATTATAATAATTATGCTACAATAAATAATAGAAATAATAATAATAATCATAATAATAATATATTTTAATCGCCCTGATTTGCTGCTCTTCAATAAAAAAGAAAAGGCCGCTACCATTATTGACATCGCCGTAATTTAAAAAAAAACTGAGCTGGAAAAACAACGGAAATATGGGAACCTAGGCTTGGAGATTAAGCGTTTATGGAAATTATCTAAAATAACAATATACCCCATTGTCATATCAACCGAGGGAATAACAACTGACCTCACAGATACCTTCAAGGCCCTTGTCATCCCTGGAACATTCTCGTTGCCTGTCAGAGGGCGGTACTTCTGCAGACCTGCCACATCACCAGAAAATTCCTCGGTGGAAACTGAATAAGGGACTACGATGAATTTTGTTTCCCTTTAACGAAACTCGACCCTGGCAGCGCCAGAGAATGACTACTCGTTCATTTCTAACATAATAATAATAATATAGGCCTAAATATTCCCGAATTCGAACCTTAGCTCTACCCTCTCATACCTTTTTTATGACGAATTATTTTATTTTAAAGCTCAGAAATATTACTAAAGCAAGATCGGTAGGACCGGAAAGGGCAATTATCTACAGTAGTTTAGATAGTGCAGACTAGAATCAATCTATTGGGATTGTCCCTATCGACAATTTCTTTGTCCCTTTTTCAAAATGATAAAAGACACAAAAAAGGAGACAACTCGAAATATGCAATTTTTGTATTTCGTTTCTATTATTAGACCAAAGTAAGCATTCGAAATCGACGCAGGTTCCGTCAAAGAATCCTCTAGAATCTAGATCTCCGCGAGCCCGTAAGCTTGAGGCAGTCATGATCAAACCTGAAGCATGAGATCAACACTTTCAACCGTGTTTAACTTTGGTCCCTATGGAATGTAAACAGTTTGAGACACAGACCAGAGGGTCTAGAAAAGGCTCACTATTCATCTACATCTACAGAGATTTGAACCCGAGTAGACCACGTGGAGAGGATAAGATTCATCACGTAGATCTCTACAACTCAATGAAGACAGGGTGTTGGGGGGGGGGGGTGGAGAGAAAGGGCGCTGGTTATTTCATTGATTTTGTTGGGTCACCTCGCGTGGGCGTCTGGAAAGATTGGGGAGTCAGGGTATGAACAAAAACAAAAGGGGAGTGCCGGAGTTTTTTTTTACCACTGTGTGCCTGGTGGGGGAGTGTGTGTGTGTGTGAGAGAAGCGATGTCCGAGTGTGTGTGTGTGTGGGGGGTATGTTAGATCTATGAGATTGAACATGGGGTGGGGGCAGATGGTGAGAATGCCAGAAAAAGAAGGGGAGATAAATGGGATTTGGAACAATTCAGAGAGAGAGAGAGACAGAGAGAGAGACAGAGAGAGAGACAGAGAGAGAGACAGAGAGAGAGACAGAGAGAGACAGAGACAGAGAGACAAAGACAGAGAGAGAGACAGACAGAGAGAGAGACAGAGAGAGACAGAGAGAGAGACAGAAAGAGACAGAGAGAGAGACAGAGAGAGAGACAGAAAGAGACAGAAAGAGACAGAGAGAGAGACAGACAGAGAGAGAGACAGACAGAGAGAGACAGACAGAGAGAGAGACAGAAAGAGACAGAAAGAGACAGAGAGAGAGACAGTCAGAGAGAGAGAGAGACAGAGAGAGACAGACAGAGAGAGACGGAGAGAGACAGAGAGAGACAGAAAGAGACAGAGAGAGAGACAGAGAGAGACAGACAGAGAGAGAGACAGAGAGAGAGACAGACAGAGAGAGACAGAGAGAGAGACAGACAGAGAGAGACAGAGAGAGAGACAGAAAGAGACAGAGAGACAGACAGAGAGAGACACACAGAGAGAGACAGAGAGACAGACAGAGAGAGAGACAGAGAGAGACAGAGAGACAGACAGAGAGAGAGACAGAGAGAGAGACAGAAAGAGACAGAGAGATACAGAAAGAGACAGAGATAGAGACAGAGATAGAGACAGAGACAGAGAGAGACACAGAGAGAGAAGGAGAGTCGGATAGAGAGGCAGATAGAGAGAGACAGAGAGAGACAGAGAGAGAGAGTATAGGTCACAGTTGAGAAACAATGGCAAATTTTTAAATTGTTTGGACTTTTTTCCGCTCATCTAGAAAAATAAAGTTAGAGAAGGGGGGGGGGGGGGGTCTGAGTTGTGAGGCAGCTGCAGACAGCTGAACTTTCCTGGAGACGTTTGTATTGACTAGACACACTCATTGAATTGAAAGCTTGAAATATTTTTGACGAAGAAAATTAACTCAAAAACATGTAATCTTCTCATTCTCCTATCCCTTTATCTATTGAACCGTTGGGGCATCTCATATGATCTGTCGACCGTCTTTTGCCTTGCATCATTTTCAACGTCCATTCTTTTTGTTGTATTCCCATCGTTTTCTCTTCTTTCCTTGGTTCTGTTCCCTGTAGGAAGGTCTTTGCGAGCCCTGAGGACCTTGTGATATGGATATCGATATCGTGATATTCAAATTAGAAAACAAAAATGTAATGACAAGATGTTTAATGAGATGTGAACTCATTCTAATCCACTTGATCTCACCCACCCCCTCCTCCTGATGATCACACTTTCCCTTTCATCCGACCTCACTCCCCAGTTTAGACACCGCACCTCCAGATGAAAAATAACCAGGCGCCCAGTCCTTTCTGTAAAAATAGCATACTGGTCATACTGACGCACTAGTTTACACACACACACCCACACAAACACGAACCCAAAAGCTTGCCCTTTTAGTAAACTCCAGCATGGGAGAGCCCAAATCTTGTGGAAGTTTTTAGAGTGCAAAGCCAATGGGGTGTGTCTTTAGGGGTGTGTTACGTCTCTTTGCGTGTGGTAAAACGGAATGAGTTAATAGGTAATATAGAATGATTGTTTAACATCACTTCATACATTATGTTGAAACAATAAAGTAAACAAAACATTCATTATTCTTTATGTAACAATTCTAATTAATAGAAAGATCGTGGCTTAGTTACGGATGGGGGCGGCCATATGCACCTTTGGTATAACTGATGCTTAATTAGGAGAAAAATATAATGCAGTTGTTAGTTACCCTGAGTTCCATAGACGAAACACTGGACTTAAACGGTAAATATAATTTTTTTTAAAATTAATAATCAATAGAGTGATGGTTGTAAAATCTGAATAAAATGTGTTGTCACGCTGCGCGAGTGTATGTGCCGAAATGTCAGCTTGATAGGAGAAGGAAATGTGTCAAAATAAATGATTCCCATTTGGACTATGACGGAAGTGTAAATAAATGGTTGGAATTGAAAGACAAGACACTTGAGACAGGGAATATTAGAAAGACTTCAAGAGACAGTCAGTTTCTGTGGAATAAGGAATTAAAAATAGTAACTAGCCTACATATGTCACGAGGACACATTTTGCACGTCAAGAAAAAAAATAGGAATTAGAAAGTTTGAAAATGATTTAATCTTGAAAACCTAAGTATTAAGCGGTGATTGGTCTTTTCTGCCCAGGTCACTTCATCCATGCTCATTTCATCTTTGGTCATTTCATCCCCGGTCATCTCATCCCCGATCATTTCATGTAGTAACCGGGGATAAAATGACCGGGAATCTTATTTTACAAACCACAATTTGGTTTTCTCTTTTGCGAAACTCAACCCTCGCAGTGCCAGAGAATGAATACTCGTTCGTTTCTAACATAATAATAGTAGTAGTAATAATAATAATAATTATTTTTATTATCTGTGAGGAAATTTGTTTTACAATTGTGCATTATAAAAAAGCAATACATGATTAGAGCAAACAATTTGTACAATAGCAGACAAGATATACGTTCATAGCCCAGTGTCTCTTGAACATTGTGAAATTTAGAACAGTTCTATATTGTTCAACGATTTAATTGCCAAAGGAACAAAGAGTTTTTGTCAATTTGTTTTGTGTGACCGGTGTCTTATATATTGAATGTAAAACAATCGGACACAGTGTATGGTATCTATTGAATGCTCAAATCAAACCTACCTTGCTTTCGACCCTTAGTTTATTTCATTAGTTTTGTGCTTAATTTCTCCTGGAAGTGTGTGCGTCTTTAGAAAAGGCAAAAAGAAAAGAGTGTAGCCCCATAAGTGAACCAGATGGCCCACCTCTTGCTACGCTGCTGTGTCGAACACTAGATAGACGATGTATGGTTTAGGCTGAATTAGAATAAACTATGTCTACATAATGTTTCCTTGAGGCAAACACATGGCAAATACAATATGATCATAAACATGTAATACTTCCCTCTCTCTTTTCTTTTTCACTCTGTTTCTCTGACCCCATCTTTCTTTCACATACACACACAGACACATAAACACATGTAATTAATATTTACAAAGCGTAGATCAATTCACTCTGTCTGTCTGGGTGGAATTTACTGTCTGTATGGGTGGAATTTACTGTCTGTCTGGGTGGAATTTACTGTCTGTATGGGTGGAATTTACTGTCTGTATGGGTGGAATTTATTGTCTGTCTGGGTGGAATTTACTGTCTGTCTGGGTGGAATTTACTGTCTGTATGGGTGGAATTTACTGTCTGTCTGGGTGGAATTTATTGTCTGTCTCGGTGGAATTTATTGTCTGTCTGGGTGGAATTTATTGTCTGTCTGGGTGGAATTTATTGTCTGTCTGGGTGTAATTTATTGTCTGACTGGGTGGAATTTATTGTATGTCTGGGTGGAATTAATTGTTTGTCTGGGTGGAATTTATTGTCTGCCTGGGTGGAATTTATTGTCTGTCTGGGTGGAATTTATTGTCTGTCTGGGTGGAATTTATTGTCTGTCTGGGTGGAAATATTTGTATGAATTGTTTTCGTTTGGCGCAACTTCAATGCTAACAGCATACTCTGTGCGCTATGGTCCAATCACTTTTGTGGGCCAGTTAAGGGGAGGGGGGAGGGGGTATATGGGAGAAGGTTTCGTGGCTGCCTTTTCAAAAGCTATTTTTTTTTTAAAGTTGGATGGAAAAGATGGAAAGCTTACGTTCTAATCTAGCCACTGAGCTTTTGAAGAATTTATTAAAATAGAAGGAGACATTGAGGACTGGTTTTAAAACCACAATTAGAGTGAGACAAGGCTGACTACTCTACCAACTCTTTTCAACATCTTGAAAGGATAATGGAAGATGCTCTCAAGGGCAAAGAAGGTTCTGTAAGCATTGGAGGAAGAAAAATGACTAACTTGTGCTTTGCAGACGACAAAGATAGTCTGGCAGGGACAGAAGAAGAACTAGCTAACTTGGTGCTGCGCGTAGACAAGACTTCTGCAGCATATGGTATGCAAATCAATGCTGAAAAAACACAAATTATGACCAATAGCCAACAAGGGGCATCAGCATTGGAGGTGATAAGCTGATAAGTGTCAGTAGCTTTAAATATCATGGAGGTATTATTTCAGACGAATGAACCAAACCTGAACTACTGGCCAGAATTACACAGTCTACAGCAGCTCTTGCAAAACTCAAAAAAAAAATCTGGAGCGACAAAGGCATAGCCCTCGACACTATAATCAGGCTGATGCGCTCCCTGGTCACGGCCACATTCTTATATGTATGCGAATTTTGGACGCTGCCTACAGATCTCGATAAGAGGATCCTAGCAATGGCACTCTGGTGCTACACAAGGATATTAAGTGTCACTAACAAAGGCCGGATCACGAATGAAGAGATAATAACAGGATTAGTTCAGCGATTGAACCTCTCGATGACCTGCTAACCACTGTAAAAAAACAACAAAAAACGCAAATCTAAATTCTATGGCCACAACACAAGGTCCTCAGGACTAGTAAAGACCTTCCTTCAGGGAACTGTACCAGGAAGAAGAAGAGGAAGAGATAGAAAGCGATGGGAAGACAACATCAAAGAATGGGTAGACCTGTCAGTGAACGAAATTCTATCCAAGGCAAAGGACAGAGAGGAATGGAGAAAGACGGTTGACAGATCTTGTGTGGTGCCCCAACGGTCCAACAGACTACGGGATAGTTGAATGTGAAGACTATTGTTATTTAAAAAATTTTAGCGAACGACCTAATAACGACAAATTGATTAATAATTGATTAATTCTTTTGATTGATTTGTGTTTTACCATTGACAATGAATAGCTGTACACAATTTCAACTAGATCCGAGAATGGGAAATGGGAGAAATAAAGTTTAAAAATTTCCACCTAGACAGACAGACAGACAGACAGACGGAATGTTTTATAATAAACTTTGTAAAAGATGGTTGAACACATCAACAAACAAACGAACCGAAAGACATACACTTGTTCTTGCACAATTAGATACAAAATTCAATTCATTCAAACCGAAATTATTGATTTTGTATAAAACTGGAACTTGCGCTCAGCCAAAACTACAAACAAAATGAAACTAAAGAGTCGAACACACACACACACGCACATACACACGCGCGCATATCACGACCATATAATAAAAAAAAGTTATTTCTTAAAACATTGCCTGCAGAGACTCTCTCACACAGTCTCTCACACTCTCTCTCACACAGTCTCTCACACTCTCTCTCTCACACAGTTTCTCACACACTCACTTACTCAGTCTCTCACACAGTCTCTCACACAGTCTCTCACACAGTCTCTCACAGTCTCTCACACAGTCTCTCACACACTCTCACACACACTCTCACACAGTCTCTTACACAGTCTATCACACACTCTCACACATTCTCTCACACTCTCTCACACAGTCTCTGACAGTCTCTCACACAGTCTCTCACACAGTCTCACACACTCACTTACTCAGTCTCTCACACAGTCTCTCACACTCTCTCTCACACAGTTTCTCACACACTCTCACACAGTCTCTGACACTCTCTCACATACTCTCACACACTCACTTACTCAGTCTATCACACAGTATCTCACACAGTCTCTCACACAGTCTCTCACACAGTCTCTCACACAGTCTCTCACACACTCTCACACACACTCTAACACAGTCTCTTACACAGTCTATCACACACTCTCACACATTCTCTCACACAGTCTCTCACACAGTCTCTGACAGTCTCTCACACAGTCTCTCACACTCACTTACTCAGTCTCTCACACAGTCTCTCACACAGTCTCTCACACACTCTCTCACAGTCTCTCACACAGTCTCTTATACAGTCTCGCACATAGTCTCTCACACACTCACACACACACACTCTCACACAGTCTCTCACACTCTCTCACACAGTCTCTCACACACAGTCTCTCACACAGTCTCACACAGTCTCTCACACAGTCTCACACACAGTCTATCACACACTCTCCCACACACAAGTACCCTCACTCAAATAGCAAGATTCTTGTCTTGAAGGTGATGAATGTTTGGTATATATATGTTTAGAGGCTCTCCACATTTCATGTGGATGTTATATGGATGTTATGTAAAATGTTATGTGCTTGTTATGTGGATGTTATGTAGATATTACGTAGATACCTCTAAAAACATAATGAAATTGTCATCTCTTAATAGTCTCTATTTCTCAGAAGCTCATGTTTAAAGTCTCTACAGCATTCAGATTGGATCGCTAGTCTGTGCGTTTATCTGCAGAGTAGGACTAGGATACACTCTTTAGTTCCGTGCTCTTGTAAGTTGATCTTACAACAAATGTCAGTCCAGCTAGTTAACTGTTGTTTAGTACATTCATTGAACTGAACGAAAGAGACAAACATACAATTTCTTGTCAATGACTTCTTCTGACACCATTGATGAATACAACACAATTACGTAGACGATGCTTTAGACTTATAAAAACAAGAAAAACTATAAATACTTTGAAGGTAAAAAAAACAAAGCTTATACGAAGTGTGATTGTATCGATTAGTTTGGTTCAGTCATGTAATAAGTTTGTAATAGTTCTAGACCAACAACATTAAATCTGTGCGATTAGAAATATGTTTACCAATTGATTTTGTTTAGCGCTATTTTACATTTAAACACATCAGATGAAAAAACTTTGAAACCATTACAGATGTCACCGAAGAAATCACTACCAAGGATGTAATCTTAGATAACATTCACCATAGATATCAATACATAGGATATAACTTAAGATGTGCGCCAGCAAAGATGTCATCAAAGATGTCACTACCTTGGAATTAACCTAAAATGTGTTCCACCAAAGATGTCATTAATTAAAGATGTCACTACCTAGTCCGTAACAGCCAGAGTGGAACATAAGATTTTCTCCAACATAGATATAAAAAAAGATTCAAAACTGAAGATATCAACTACGATGTGTCCCATCAAAGATGTCATCAAAGATAATAATAATAATAATAATTTCATGTATACAGCGCTTTTAACAAGCAAAATGTAATCTCCGGGTGCTGTGATAACATTGCAAACATAAACACTAGAGTTAAAATGACAAACTAATCTAAAAAACAGTTTTAAACATATAGGTCTTTATGTTCTTCTTGAAAGTAGTGTAGCATGCGGTCTGTCTGAGATGTCACTACATAGAAGGTAATCTTAGATGTGCCACACCAAAGATGTCATCAAAGATGTCACTACCTAGAAGGTAACCCAAGATGTGCCCCACCAAAGATGTCATCAAAGATGTCACTACCTAGAAGGTAACCTTAGATGTGCCACACCAAAGATGTCTTCAAAGATGTCACTACCTAGAAGGTAACCTAAGATGTGCCCCACCAAAGATGTCATCAAAGATGTCACTACCTAGAAGGTAACCTAAGATGTGCCCCACCAAAGATGTCATCAAAGATGTCACTACCTAGAAGGTAACCTTAGATGTGCCACACCAAAGATGTCATCAAAGATGTCACTACCTAGGAGGTAACCTTAGATGTGCCACACCAAAGATGTCATCAAAGATGTCACTACCTAGAAGGTAACCTAAGATGTGCCCCACCAAAGATGTCACTACCTAGAAGGTAACCTAAGATGTGCCCCACCAAAGATGTCATCATGTTATATTTTTCTTGTTTCAAATAATTTAGTTACTCAAAACACACACACACACACACAAATAATGCTGGTTACTACTAAACTACTGAGGCAGAGACACTGGACTACAGAGACTGAGACGCTGGACTACTGAGATAGAGACACTGGACTACAGAGATAGAGACACTGGACTAAATAGATAGAGACACTGGACTACAGAGATAGAGACACTGAACTACAGAGAAAGAGACACTGGACCACAGAGACAGAGACACTGGACTAAAGAGAGAGAGAGTGAGAGAGATAGAGACACTGGACTGCAAAGATCGAGACACGACTACAGAGATAGAGACACTGAACTACAGAGATAGAGACACTGAACTACAGAGATAGAGACACTGAACTACAGAGACAGAGACACTGGACCACAGAGACAGAGACACTGGACTAAAGAGAGAGAGAGTGAGAGAGATAGAGACACTGGACTGCAAAGATCGAGACACGACTACAGAGATAGAGACACTGAACTACAGAGATAGAGACACTGAACTACAGAGACAGAGACACTGGACTACAGAGATAGAGATACTGGATTACAAGAGAAAGAGATACTGGATTACAAGAGATAGAGATACTGGATTACAGAGACAGAGACACAGGACTACAGAGACAGAGACACAGGACTACAGAAATAGAGATACTGGACTACAGAGATAGAGACACTGGATTACAGAGACAGAGACACAGGACTACAGAGATAGAGACACTGGACTACAGAGACAGAGACACAGGACTACAGAGACAGAGACACAGGACTAAAGAGACAGAGACACTGGACTACAGAGACAGAGACAAAGGACTACAGAGATAGAGATACTGGACTACAGAGATAGAGATACTGGACTACAGAGATAGAGATACTGGACTAGAGAGATAGAGATACTGGATTACAGAGATAGAGATACTGGACTACAGAGATAGAGACACTGGACTACAGAGATAGAGATACTGGATTACAAGAGAAAGAGACACTGGACTACAGAGACAGAGACACTGGACTACAGAGATAGAGATACTGGATTACAAGAGAAAGAGACACTGGACTACAGAGATAGAGATACTGGATTACAGAGACAGAGACACTGGACTACAGAGATAGAGATACTGGATTACAGAGACAGAGACACAGGACTACAGAGATAGAGACACTGGATTACAGAGACAGAGATACTGGATTACAGAGATAGAGATACTGGATTACAAGAGAGAGAGACACTGGACTACAGAGACAGAGACACTGGACTACAGAGATAGAGATACTGGATTACAAGAGAAAGAGACACTGGACTACAGAGATAGAGATACTGGACTACAGAGATAGAAACACTGGACTACAGAGATAGAGATACTGGATTACAAGAGAAAGAGACACAGGACTACAGAGATAGAGACACTGGATTACAAGAGAGAGTGACACTGGACTACAGAGACAGAGACACTGGATTACAGAGATAGAGATACTGGATTACAAGAGAGAGAGACACTGGACTACAGAGACAGAGACACTGGACTACAGAGATAGAGATACTGGATTACAAGAGAAAGAGACACTGGACTACAGAGATAGAAACACTGGACTACAGAGATAGAGATACTGGATTACAAGAGAAAGAGACACAGAACTACAGAGATAGAGATACTGGACTACAGAGATAGAGACACTGGACTACAGAGATAGAGATACTGGATTACAAGAGAAAGAGACACTGGACTACAGAGATAGAGACACTGGACTACAGAGATAGAGATACTGGACTACAGAGACAGAGACACTGGACTACAGAGATAGAGATACTGGACTACAGAGATAGAGATACTGGACTACAGAGACAGAGACACTGGACTACAGAGATAGAGATACTGGACTACAGAGATAGAGACACTGGACTACAGAGATAGAGATACTGGATTACAAGAGAAAGAGACACTGGACTACAGAGACAGAGACACTGGACTACAGAGATAGAGATACTGGACTACAGAGACAGAGACACTGGACTACAGAGATAGAGATACTGGACTACAGAGATAGAGATACTGGACTACAGAGATAGAGATACTGGATTACAAGAGAAAGAGACACTGGACTACAGAGACAGAGACACTGGACTACAGAGATAGAGATACTGGACTACAGAGATAGAGACACTGGACTACAGAGATAGAGATACTGGATTACAGAGACAGAGACACTGGACTACAGAGATAGAGATACTGGATTACAGAGACAGAGACACAGGACTACAGAGATAGAGACACTGGATTACAGAGACAGAGATACTGGATTACAGAGACAGAGACACAGGACTACAGAGATAGAGATACTGGACTAGAGAGATAGAGACACAGGACTACAGAGATAGAGACACAGGACTACAGAGATAGAAATACTGGACTACAGAGATAGAGACACTGGATTACAGAGATAGAGATACTGGACTACAGAGATAGAGATACTGGATTACAGAGATAGAGATACTGGATTACAGAGACAGAGACACTGGATTACAGAGATAGAGATACTGGATTACAGAGATAGAGATACTGGATTAAAGAGATAGAGACACTGGATTACAGAGACAGAGACACTGGACTACAGAGATAGAGATACTGGACTACAGAGACAGAGACACTGGATTACAGAGATAGAGATACTGGATTACAGAGATAGAGATACTGGATTACAAGAGAGAGAGACACAGGACTACAGAGATAGAGATACTGGACTACAGAGATAGAGATACTGGACTAGAGAGATAGAGATACTGGATTACAGAGATAGAGATACTGGACTACAGAGATAGAGATACTGGACTAGAGAGATAGAGATACTGGACTACAGAGATAGAGACACTGGACTACAGAGATAGAGACACTGGACTACAGAGATAGAGACACTGGACTACAGAGATAGAGATACTGGATTACAAGAGAAAGAGATACTGGATTACAAGAGAAAGAGACATTTACTAAAACTTAGTGATCAAAACGTTCTTTGCGCTCCAAGCCCTGGTACTTATAGAGTCATTGTGTCACTAGAATTGTCCCAGCAAGACATGTGGATGAATGATTCCCTGGACGTAGAGAACGCCGTGAGAGAAGGGGTGGAGCAAGGTCTGAAAGAAAAGGGAATAAGCATGCTGACATTGGCTTCAACTAACGACAAGAGTTGAGGGGGGGGGGGGGACTCAGACCTTGTTAGTTTTTACTCTCTTTTATTTTTGTGTGTTTATTCAACTTAAGTGTCAAGATGCACTCGAGGAAGTGTTCGGAGAAGAGGAGAAAATGTGAGTGTGTGTGGGGGAGTGTTTTTCTGTGTGTGTGTGTGTGTAAATGTGTGTTCAATCAGGGCTTCTAAAATTGTGATGTGAAATGAATTATTTTTCATTGCCCTGTATTCATTTGTTTAAATTTTGCCTTTTCTTTGAAAGATCGTTGTCAAAATGTCTTCTGTAAGAGACGGCGGTACAGACTTATAAGAACTTTCTGTTTTCTACTAAGAAATCCATAAATATATAGCAAGCATGAGTATCGTCTGCTTTCATTGACGTCATCCAATGTTCTCGTCATCACATTCACGCGGCATCCACACAGCGCGCTGCTCCTTTGAATTAGATCCTATGTATAGAAGGAAGCCATTTATGTGTGAAACTCAGCCCTGACGTCGCAAGCGCAATCCTAATCGTATCAAAATCTTGTTTACACCAGAAACTGATTCAAATGTTAATAATTTCTCTGTATTTCGTTTTTGTGTAATTCATCCAGCTACAAGTACTAAGAAACAGAGTTTGAGTGTCTGTAAGAAACATGACTAAAGATTGCTGAAATTCCATCGCTGTAGACAAAAATTATAGTTTTATGCTAATTAGATGTAGGACAGCAAGGCTGCCTGACCGTGCGGTTTGCGCGCTGGACTGTCTTCGGACTTATCGATGGTCCCGGGTTCAGATTAGGTTCTCAGTGTGGTTTGTTTGGTCAAGAAGTTGAGAATCCGTGTAAGGGTCGTTCCAGTGACTGTGAAGGCAACCGTTCTATGAAGGCTAGTGAACAACATGGTCTGTGAACCTTAGAGAAAAAAATGAAGAAATAGGCGTCGACAGTGAACCTTAGAGAAAAGTGAAGACAGAGGTTGCGACAGTGAACCTTAGAGAAAAGTGAAGACAGAGGTTGCGACAGTGAACCTTAGAGAAAAGTGAAGACAGAGGTTGCGACAGTGAACCTTAGAGAAAATTGAAGACAGAGGCGGCGACAGTGAACCTTAGAGAAAAGTGAAGACAGAGACGGCGACAGTGAACCTTAGAGAAAAGTGAAGATAGAGGTTGCGAAAGTGAACCTTAGAGAAAAGTGAAGACAGAGGTTGCGAAAGTGAACCTTAGAGAAAAGTGAAGACAGAGGTTGCGACAGTGAACCTTAGAGAAAAGTGAAGACAGAGGTTGCGACAGTGAACCTTAGAGAAAGTGAAGACAGAGGCGGCGTCAGTGAACCTTAGAGAAAAGTGAAGACAGAGACGGCGACAGTGAACCTTAGAGAAAAGTGAAAACAGAGACGGCGACAGTGAACCTTAGAGAAAAGTGAAGACAGAGACGGCGACAGTGAACCTTAGAGAAAAGTGAAGACAGAGACGGCGACAGTGAACCTTAGAGAAAAGTGAAGACAGAGACGGCGACAGTGAACCTTAGAGAAAAGTGAAGACAGAGACGGCGACAGTGAACCTTAGAGAAAAGTGAAGACAGAGACGGCGACAGTGAACCTTAGAGAAAAGTGAAAACAGAGACGGCGACAGTGAACCTTAGAGAAAAGTGAAGACAGAGACGGCGACAGTGAACCTTAGAGAAAAGTGAAGACAGACGGCGACAGTGAACCTTAGAGAAAGTGAAGACAGAGACGGCGACAGTGAACCTTAGAGAAAAGTGAAGACAGAGACGGCGACAGTGAACCTTAGAGAAAAGTGAAGACAGAGACGGCGACAGTGAACCTTAGAGAAAGTGAAGTCAGAGACGGCGACAGTGAACCCAACTAAAAGACAAAATGAAAATGTTTAAAAGAGTTTTTTTAAAAAGTTCATCTTATTGACCTTTACTTTTGGATTTCAACCTTGAACTTGTATGTCTCTTGGTAAAACTTGTTAACGGGAACAAACTAATTCAAATGTTGTGTTTTTTTTCCTTTACAATGTCTTGAGACTCCTGAATTCTTGAAAGTATAGAGTCGAATGTGTGAAAGTGAAAGGGAAAGGGGGGGGGAAACTTTGGGTGACCTTGTTCTTAATTACTCCATTTTGTATGGCAGTTCTTATCCTGTGCTCAATATCACTTCAGTGTCAGCAAGCTGGGAGTGACTTGTGCTGTCAGGGCTCATCAATACAATCACATTGACCTGATACAGCAACGATAGTGCAACAATGCAGCCTCTCCTTTCTTACTTTCTCTCTTTCATTTCTTTTTTCATTCTCTTTTATCTGCCTTTCTCTCTTCTTTTTCTTTTCTTTCATTCTCTGTTTCTTTCTTTCTCTCTTTCTTTCATTCTCTCTTTTTATTCTTTTTTCTTTCTTTCTTTCTTTCTTTCTTTCTTTCTTCCTTCCTTTCTTTCTTTCTTACTTCGTCCATTCTCTTTCTTTCTTTCTCTCTTTTTTTTCTTTCTTTCTTTCTTTCCTTTTTTTCTTCGTCCATTATTTTTCTTTCTTTCTCTTTCTTTCTCTTTCTTTCTTTGTTTCTTTTTTCTTTCTTTCTTCCTCTCTTTCTTTCTCTCTTTCTTTCTTTCTCTTTCTTTCTTTTTTGTAACTTTCTTTCTTTCTTCCTTTCTTACTGTGTTTATTCTCTTTCTTTCTCTTTCTCTCTTTCTTTCTTTCTTTCTCTCTTTCTTTCTTAATTCGTCTATTCTCTTTCTTTCTTACTCCATTTCTTTCTTTCTTTCTTCCTTTCTTTCTTTCTTACTTCCTTCCTTTCTTTCTCTCTTTTTTTTCTTTCTCTTTCTTTCTTTCTCTTTCTTTCTTTCTTTCTTTCTTTCTTTCTTCGTCCATTATCTTCATTTCTCTTTCTTTCTTTCTTTCTCTTTTCTTTTTCTTTCTTTCTTTCTTTTTTGTCTTTCTTCCTCTTGTTCTTTCTCTCTTTCTTTCTTTCTTTCTCTCTTTCTTTCTTACTTCGTCCATTCTCTTTCTTTCTTTCTCTCTTTTTTTTCTTTCTTTCTTTCCTTTTTTTCTTCGTCCATTATTTTTCTTTCTTTCTCTTTCTTTCTTTTTTTTCTTTCTTCCTCTCTTTCTTCCTCTCTTTCTTTCTTTCTCTTTCTTTCTTTCTCTTTCTTTCTTTCTCTTTCTTTCTTTCTTTTTTGTAACTTTCTTTCTTTCTTTCTTCCTTTCTTACTTCGTGTATTCTCTTTCTTTCTTTCTTTCTTTCTTTCTTACTGTGTTTATTCTCTTTCTTTCTCTTTCTCTCTTTCTTTCTTTCTTTCTCTCTTTCTTTCTTAATTCGTCTATTCTCTTTCTTTCTTACTCCATTTCTTTCTTTCTTTCTTTCTTTCTTCCTTTCTTTCTTTCTTACTTCCTTCCTTTCTTTCTCTCTTTTTTTCTTTCTCTTTCTTTCTTTCTCTTTCTTTCTTTCTTTCTTTCTTTCTTCGTCCATAATCTTCATTTCTCTTTCTTTCTTTCTTTCTCTTTCTTTTTCTTTCTTTCTTTCTTTTTTGTCTTTCTTCCTCTTGTTCTTTCTCTCTTTCTTTCTTTCTTTCTCTCTTTCTTTCTTACTTCGTCCATTCTCTTTCTTTCTTTCTCTCTTTTTTTTCTTTCTTTCTTTCCTTTTTTTCTTCGTCCATTATTTTTCTTTCTTTCTCTTTCTTTCTTTTTTTTCTTTCTTCCTCTCTTTCTTCCTCTCTTTCTTTCTTTCTCTTTCTTTCTTTCTCTTTCTTTCTTTCTCTTTCTTTCTTTCTCTTTCTTTCTTTTTTGTAACTTTCTTTCTTCCTTTCTTACTTCGTCTATTCTCTTTCTTTCTTTCTTTCTTTCTTACTTTGTTTATTCTCTTTCTTTCTCTTTCTTTCTCTCTTTCTTTTTTAATTCGTCTATTCTCTTTCTTTCTTTCTCCATTTCTTTCTTTTTTTTTCTTGCTTCGTCTATTTTCTTTCTTTTCATCTCTTTCTTTCTTTTTCTTCTTTTTCTTTCTTTTCATTATTCATATTTATGTTCGACTTGCCCAGACATGCTGATCTCGACAGGTCATGACCTCTATGGTGACATACACGCACTACGCAAAACTGCAGGCTTTCTGTCCACGACTTTAGCAATCGAAGATTTGAACCTCTCAGGCCCTGATTCAAATGGAGACTGGTGTTTGATAATGACGTGTCCAATGCTGCTAGGTCACACGGAGGTAACACTTAAATAATGAAATCCAATAACTCCGGCCGACAATATAAATTAGTCCACGCTGATAGTGAATGTCGAATAAGTTTAAAAAAATAACAAAGGGAACCGTCGAATGTCGTCAAACTAACTCTCTACATTCATAGAAATCTCCTCTCTCTCTAAGGCCGTCAAAAGTCGTCTGCTTACATTTGCTTTTCTTCCTAGCCTAGTTTTCATTTATCGCGGCATTGTCTCTAAGTCAAAACTTCCCCTATTGACGAAACAAATAGCTGATTCCTCATCGTGCCAGAACAATTCCTATTTCCTTACAGTCAGCATTAGAAGGTTTACAGACTGATCTTTTTTCCCATATTTTTTTTACAATACCTCTATTCAAGTCAGAGTCATAGAACCTGGAGTGTGTGCGGATCTCAAAAACGGCTCAAACGATTTTCCTAGAAATGAATTTCAACAGTTGATGCATATCGCTGAGATAAGAAAAACTAGCTTGTTGGCCACTCGGGGAAAACTTTGACCGTAATAACATTTCAAAGTAAAAAAAATAAAATAATAAATTTAAATTTGGCTATAATAAAAGTAAAATAAATGACGTAGTCAGCCGTTGCGTACCGATAACTGAGTTGTTTATTAAATGTAAAGTGACTTTCAGTTTATTTATAGACTATCTATCGTTGTTTAAATCTGCACGTCAATCTAATATGGAGGACATCTAAATTCTAGAAGTAGATCTAGATTTATATATAGACTAGACCTAGAATGCTAAATCAAAAGTCTAGATCTAGATCTGGAAGTCTAAATAATGAAAGTACCAATAAATAAATATATAATTACACAATGTAGCTCTGGCTCCTACATCGGGCTGAGGGGTTTGAGTCCAGGCTGGAACAAAGACAATTTTAAAATAATTTTCTTAAATATTTTGTTTTAATTTGTATAATGGAGTTATTGCCACAAGACAGAGACCTGCCGCAAGACCTATTGCCTCAAGGAAGAGACCCATTGCCGCAAGACAGAGACCTGCCGCAAGACCTATTGCCTCAAGGAAGAGATCCATTGCCACAAGACAGACCTATTGCCTCAAGGAAGAGACCCGTTTCCACAAGACAGACCCATTGCCGCAAGACAGAGACCTGCCGCAAGACCTATTGCCTCAAGGAAGAGATCCATTGCCACAAGACAGACCTATTGCCTCAAGGAAGAGACCCGTTGCCACAAGACAGACCTATTACCACATGGAAGAGATCCATTGCCACAAGACAGACCTATTGCCTCAAGGAAGAGACCCATTGCCACAAGACAGATCTATTGCCTCAAGGAAGAGACCCATTGCCACAAGACACATCTATTGCCTCAAGGAAGATACCAATTGCCACAAGACAGACCTATTACCACAAAGAAGAGACACATACAGAGACCCATTGCATCAAGGAAGTTGACCTAGTTTGACAGGCTGGTATGTTTCGTTTATGAGAAAGTTATTTATTTTCTGCTTACCTTGCGGCACCTAGTCAGGGCCACATTACACCTTGCAGTACTTATTCAGGTTAGGTCTAACCTTATCATACACAATCATGGCCTCGCCAACCAGAGACTAAACATATGACCTACTCTTTCTTGTCAAAATAATTTTAAATAATTGAGTTAATTGAATAAACTAACTGCATAAAATATTGCGTTTTTTCCCCCATTACAAACAGGCTGAAAAAGTAAAATTTATTTTCAACCTATTTGAGTTATTGTAAATAAATACCATGCTGCTTGAGATGTGAGAACAAATAGACCCATCTTAGTTTCTTTTGTAATATAATCAAGCGCTCCAATCAGGTATCGATGGGGAAAACTATTCAAGTTCAAGTTAACTCTTCATGTACCATAGTCTGCAGTACAAATGTCTCTCCACCCCCACCCCCACCCCCCACCCCCCCACCCCCCCAAAAAAAGACAAAACAACAGATTTTAGCCCCAAATGGTGCTGTAGTTACAGAATGACTATGTTAGTATAATATTCAAACAAGACGTGTGCAGTGCGGTTTAATAATTTGGAGTTTTCATGTTTTAATTCGTGAATTTAAGAAGCACATCTAAGATCACTGAATCAGGGAAGATAATTATAAAGACACTACTTAACGCCTATTCAGGAAGATTGAGTCACTAAATTTAATGAGTTATCTTTACTTTGATAACTTTTTTTTTTGGCACCATTCCCCTGCAGTTTTCTTCAGAATAAACGTTTTCTCGTTAGCCTTTGCTATTATCCGTCTGTCTGTCTGGTCAAAATCTTGTACACATTATTTCTCCCACTTCCCTTACTCGGATCAAGTTGAAACTAAATCTATCAATCGTTGTCGATGACAACACACGAGTCAATCAAACAAGAACCAATTAGTTCATCAATTATTTGAAATTATAGAATTTTGTTTCATAATGAGAATATACTAAAGGTAAAGGGAGATGGATCTTGCAATAATGAGATACGCAGAGATTGAACGGTGCTATCCCCCTAAAAGCGTATTCCGACAAACAAACACAGCCGGCGACTCGTGACGATAATCCCTCTCAATTCATCTATTTATATAATTCTCTTCTTCCCTCAAGAGTTTGGAAGAGAAGAAGTAAAGGAAAGATCACTCTCTTATTTCTGCGGATAGTCACCCCACGAAAAAACAAGAGTTGAATTCACACTACGGATGGCTGCCTGCGCGCTGGACTGTCGTTTAAATTTATCAAACCCTGCCCGCTCCCATCCCCCTTTGTCCTGTGGGAAGTTTGGACTAGGAAGTAAACTATCTTTAACTCTGAAGGAACATCCGAAACATGTAAAACATTTTACAAACAGAAAACAGCAGCGACGGACTTAACCATTGTGACCGAGAAGTCATAAAAAGAGAACAAGTAATCTAATCTATATATATATATATTGTCACAACGTGTGTTGTGATGCCGGGGATTTTACTTGAATTAAAATAGTTGAATAAATGACGATCTAAGATTCACAATAAAAGATTCTTTGTTAAAACACAACTCTGGAACTTTATTTGAATATAAAACGTAAGTACAGTTTATGTACAAGTTAAAGATCAACAAGCACAAATAATATTACAAAGGCTTTAAATCAGAGCTCTTAGAATACGCGACTGTCTTCTAGGTAATTCTTTTATCGACTGGCGTTCTTTCTCTCTCGTCAATTCTCTGGCGCTAACTCTTTTTAAAAAATGTCTTTATTTATTTTCAAATCAACCAATAGATTTGCAACATTGTAATTACGTCTCGGGTAAAACCTGAGGCGCTGTCAAGGATCTAGATTTGTGGGGTAATTCCTGAGGCTCAGTCAAGGGTTTATATTTCTATTTACACATAAACTTTTAAATGTGAAATATACAAATAAATCTATAATGGCATCTGTGACATATATATATATATATATATATATATATATATATATATATATATATACATGTAAATAGCAGTGCCGAATTTAACCATTGTGGGGCCCTATGTGAAACGGATTTCTCGGGGGCAAGTTTGGGTAGGGAAGCGGATAATAAGTGAAATTGAAGAGTTTGTATTAGAAAATAAATTCGTCCATGCATTTTTTAATTCTTTACTACGTACAGAATTACTTTACGAGCCTTCGCTGAAGAGTTTGGACGATCAAGAAGTAAAGGAAAAATCACTCTTTTATTTCTGCGGATAGTCATCCCACGAAAAAACAAGAGGGGGGGGGGAGAACAAGTTTCAGAAAATAGCAGGGCCGGACAGTTGTGAAACCCCCCCTTGAGGTAAACTCTAATTGGTGACAAGGCTGGAAGAATCAGTCCTCCCGTAGAGCCTTGGCGAGAAACTCTGCTGTTAGGCGTAGTGCCTTTAAGCTCCCATACAGGTCAAGTGACTCTGCGGACAAACTACCCCACAGCTGTCATAGCTGCGAACACTCTTGCAAGAGATGCGCCACTGTTTCCACCGACTCTCCACAGTGTCGGCAACGGGCATCAAAATTTGGCCGGAACCAGGCAAAATCAGCACCAACAGAGCAGTGTCCCGTTCTACACTGACCGTTGTAACCAAGAAAGATCACTCTTTTTTTTTCTACCTCACGTAAAAAAAGAGGGGGGGGGGGTGAGAACAGGTATTTTTACCCCGTCGCTACGGATGGCTGCCTGGTCGTGCGGTTTGCGCGCTGGACTGTCGTTCGGATTTATCAAACCCTGACCGCTCCCACCCCCTTCGTCCTGCGGGAGGTTTGGACTAGGAAGTAAACTATCTTCAACTCTGAAGGAACATCCGAAACATGTAAAACATTTTACAAACAAACATTTTACAAATACTAAATAGCAGCGCCGGACCTAACCATTGTGACCAAGAAGTCATGGAAAGAGAACAAGTAATCTACTATGTATATTAACCCGTCACTAAATAGCAGGGCCGGACTTACCCATTGATGCGAAACGGTTTTTGCTGGGCCAAGTTTGGGTAGGGAAGCGGATAATAAGTGAAATTTAAGAGTTTCTATTACAAAATAAATTCGTCTTTGCATTTTATTCATTCTTTACTACGTACAGAATTACTTAACGAACCTTGCGTGTAGCGAAGTCATACAGTATATCATAATAATTCTGTTTCCTACATAGATCACGCTCAATAGCAAGAATTACCAAATGTTTCAATCTTTGCGAATTTGAGAATTATTGACCTCAAGTAATTCTTCATAGTTTAAGTCGCGAGAAGCTTCTTTAACCAGATTACGCAATTACGGCTAATGCATAATGCCGTTTTTATTTATCGCGCCTAGGATTGGCGTTTTCCATATTGAATGACACCCTAAAATGATTTTTTTTTCTATATATTCCGTTTATTTTAAGGACTTTTTCGAATCTTTTGCAATTTTGGGAGATTTCCAGGAGTCCTAGCAAATCGACAGGAGGGCGCCGGAAATGTGTTTTAAGTTATAAAATGGATTAATTTAATAATTTATACACCTTGAATTAGCGCGGGTCCTATGAAAGTGCGGGTCCTATGAAAGTGCGCGGTCCAGTGCGGTCGCATAGGTTGCAGTGGCCTAATGCCGGCGAATGCTACGCCGCCGGTCGACTAGTTTAATATAAAGGCGATTTAAAAAAAAAAATTGACATTGAACTTGTGTATATTATACTTCTTGTTATAACGCTGCAATCTGGATTTTTTTTTCTAGACTATTTGGTGTGTGTGTGCATGTTCGAGCTAGCGAGAAGTGGGCTGGGTGACGTTTTGTTGTCACGTGACCAAACAGTGACTCTAATAACATGCTCCCTCCTTTATTTCTACAGAAAGAGTAATTATAAAGTTGTTATTTTCACGACTGCAGTAATAATGCCATTACAGAGGTTTAACCCTCGCGTGATAACATTACTTGGTTTTTGTCTTTTGTGGGTGTGCCAGATTTTGTACGAGAGTTCGCATCAAAAGCCAAACATTAAATAAAAAAAAAAGATTGCGAGTTTTACGTCACCCAATTATTTCTTTAAAAAATAAATTCTAACCAAGAAAACACATCACCACCTAACGATTGTTTTGTAACGTTGAAATAACTTTGTGAACACACACATGCAAATTGTCTGGCCAAAACAAAAAAAGACATTTGGCTTCAGAAGACCATAAAGTGTGCCAGAGTGCGTGCATATGTGTACTTCAAAAGGTTCACGGTACTGGCTGTAGTCTTTGGTCGTGCATGTCTGCCAACCATAATATGGTGCAGCTCAGAAATAAGCGTTGCGTTAGACCTGGTTACTGTATATGTGTAAATAGAACAAGTTTAGCGTGTGTTTTACTCACGTCTGTACGCCACAGAAGACCTCAGTTTGGGATGCTGCATTATATAGAAGTATTGTTACACACACAAATTTAATCAGGTAATTTTGTTTTTCTATATCTATTAATTAAAAAAAAAATCTTGGTTCAAAGCTCTTATTTGTTAAACTGTTAAACTTATCATTCAAAAAGCAGTCCAACATTGTCTGATATCTTTATTATTTAGCAAAGAAACATTTTAGACGTAATTTAATTTGTTAAACCATAACTTTCACATACAAAAAAAAAAAAAATCTAATGAAATATTCAGAAAGACATAAAGATAAAGGCACATTCTTCCATAGTTCCATTAGAGCATGGAACGGGTTGCCTGGGTCAGCCAGGAAAACCAATGTAATAGCAGAGTTTAATTTTCTAATTAAAAAGCAAGGCTAGATGAACACATGGATTTTGGATCTAGACCTAGAATTCTAGTTATAGTTCACTAGCCAAATTTAAATTTATTTTTTTTTTTACTTAAAAAATGATAACGTGAAACTAGATGTTCCCCCCCCCCCCCTTTTCTTGTGGCCAACACGCTAGCCATTCTGTTCGCAGAGATCTACATCAACTGTTACATGTCTAGGAAAATCTTTAGAGTCGTTTTTTGAGATCATCTGTCCAGGTACCTGGATCCAGGTTCTATGAAGGAGTGACTTAGAAATATTGTAAAAAAAAAATCACTACACAACTACATTTTATATTGAAAGATTTATATTGACAAAAATCTACGTATTAAAACATACCCCTGGAGCTAAATATTTACTAATAAAGGGCAATAACTCAATAACTCAGGCTAACGTGAAATTGTAAAAGTGTATGTGTTTCTAAATATGTTTTACTGTTAAATTGAGTTAAAGATCAAATTTAATTCTTCACTATATATATATCTTAATCTATTTAGGTTTATGACTCTTTGATGATCAAGTTACCATGGCGACTGTGCTTGACAACAAAAGATGCAAATCGCCATTGTTTGAGAACGGAGATCTGTCCAAAGATTTCGGACTGGACATCACTGTCTTCCAGGGCGGAACGGTGAAGTCGTCAGTCAGCCAACAGCAATACCAGGCCGTCTGCTCCAACATCTATGACCAGTTCACTATGACCCTGGCAGAGCACATCAAGGAGGAGTTGAAACTTCGGCAGCTGCTGAAGACTTCACAAACTCCAAGAATTGAAGCCACTGCCGTGTCTGCTTCGACGCCGCACACCAATACCGCCAGAGATGCCGAGTTTGGTGATACTGATGAAGCTAAAGATTATGCTGCTGACGCCAAAGACGTCACTAAATACAGCCGCGGGATACTGCAAGATAGAGCAACACAATCAAAACAACAAAAGATAACCCGTGGGAGTGATAGCCTACGAAAGGAAGAGTTATCTCTCCCCAGAAGGCAATACAAAGAATACGACGGCAGAATTGAGCCAAGCAGTTTGAATCTATCCAAGAACAGAGTCATTCGGGTGAACGCTAAGACCTTCTCTCGCCTGACTCGGGGTCAGATCCGCGCTCAGCTTCTCAACGCCAATGAAGAGTACATCCTGACGCCGTTCATAGGAAGTAGCCTGGAGAACAACGACCGAGAACGTCTTGTGGTCGCCAAACAGAGAACGACCTACAAGACACCGACCCTGGCGTCAGAACTGAAGGTGAACAACTTGGTCGCTATTCAGAGGGACATCTTGGGTCAAGGACGCAGGCGGCGATCGGTCAGAGAAGTTCTGACACAAGCGCGAGATAGGAGGGCACGACTGTACCGTGTTCAGCTGACCAATTATAAATTTTGCGATGACCTTCAGTTTAAGGTCGCAGATGAAACCAAACGAGATCGCGCTGGCCGTGACGATGACAGTGAGGTGACGCCTAGGTCACAAACTTTACAGCACAAGCAGCAGCTACAGAGGCTAAGACCTCCACGTCGTACTTCGTTCTCGTCTGCTTCTGACCTTCTAGACATTTCTTCGAGAACAACGCCGGAAGTAGATGACGTTAAAAATGACGTAACAGTCCTTGACGTCACGTCCGATTTAACAAGCTCCGCGAATGAAGTCACCGAAACTCGAAACATAAGCCACAAAAAACTAGATCTAAGTAAAAACTCAAAACTTTGTTCAAAGCCAGTAATGGAAAGGAATTCTGACGAAGACCAAATATCGAGCTCTTTAAAAAAGGTTTGTATTTCTGGCAAAACGTTAAACAAAATAAACCCAGATACGATCTTTTCTTCAATCAATAAAACACAGGACAGATCAGTTTCAACACCGGGAAACCCAGAGAGTGTCGTTTTATCGACCAGTGAAAACCTAAGCAGGCTGTTTACACCAATTAAAGAAAACCCAGATATGACCCAGACATCATCCCAAACAAACCCAGCCAAAATCGATAAATTCAAGTCTTCTAAAGTATCCAGAGCTAAATGTAAGCTGGTCAGGTCCGCGCCTATGTCTAGCAACTTCAATGACCCAATTAACGCAGGTAATTCCCTCCGGGCTGCGAGATCCCTTCACACCATGCATGACGTCAGGAGCGTGGTCAAGCAGTGGAAGGAGGAAGACAGGAATCGGGAGGAGAAACTCAATCTGTGGAGGAAGAGGATGACGTTTATCACTGTCAGAAGGCGGGAAATGGCGGTAGGGTCTCCCCTGAAAGAGAAACTGTGAATCTTAATTGTATAAGAAACCAAACATGATTACATTTCCAGAAACAACAGTCATTTTCTAATATTGATAAACAAATAGCCAAGGTAGTTCAAAATAAGTTGGGATCTTTCCAATAGAAAGTTTACGTTCTTGTTAGACTGTTGAAAAAAAGTTAATTTCAGAACTAGAAATACAAGTGAAGACAGTAAGCGGAATAAGTCAATAAGTTTGAAACTTCATGTTAAGTCTCTACTTTTGTGTTTATAGTGTGCGTTCAAGCTTTTTATCATTTATTTGTGAGGGTTCAAAATGTTGTTTTTTTTAAAGTGTTCCTAGCTCTTCACTAAAACTGAGGCAAAATTTGGATCCTCAATTTAACTTTATTAAGTGCAATGACGTATTCACCACCCAATGCCATTGTAAGTTGTAACCATAACAAACTAGGAGACTCTCTGTTTGTTAGCTAAACTGTTCACAAGGATACGATACGATACGATACACAATATATTCCGAGTGACTGTGTTAGGTCAAGGTATTTACTGCTTCTTTTGATTGAGTGAGTCCTTCCTCTGACAGCAGGCTTTTGGTCTCGCATTTTAATTAAAAAGGAAATATTGTTACTGCTTTAACAATTATCGAATAATTAAGAAATTGTATAAATCTAATTTATAAGAAAAACCTGAAAGAGAGTTCGTATGGACCCACCTAAAAAGAAAGTGTTATACATTGATTACATCGACACGCTTGGTGGATTTTGACTGTGATTACAGTTGGATAGTATAAGATTATCTTGTTATTTGTGATGATTCATGAATGTGTCTAGAGACTAGTACAAGTCATGTGATTAATTCATCAATGTGCAATGAAAAGGAAACATTGCAATAGAATACTAATACAGTTGGCATTCCTTTTGGTTGTAGACTAGTAATGGGACCAGCCGTCTGCTGAAAGAAAAAATTCACCGACATATAAATGATGCTACAGATTATGATCAGCTATGTTTTTAAACTTATATTTGCTGTTTTATTTCTTTTTCTCTTTAATAATATTCTCAATTATCGTAAGCGACAATTTTGTTTTAGATCTACCGCCTTCATCGGGCGTTGTGTTTTTAACTTGTTTAAAGTGAATATGGGAACAAAAATAGAAGAATACAGTTTGTTTCATTAAAGAAAGATAACTTTAATTTTTTTTATTACTGATATTTTGTTGAGTTGTCTTTCTTACATTAACCATTTACATAGAATGTAAATTTTTCTTTGCTGTGAAGTTCAACACAAACACGAGATCACGAAACAAGTAACTTAATACTAACAGACAAAATAAAATTAAATCCAAATCTTACTTTACGTTCAAATAATCTACAAGGGTAAATCAAACTATTATCCGAGTCAATCCGCGATATGGTTTTACATATCTTTATTTTGATAGTAGGACTACTGTTGTGCTGATGACGTCTACGTGGTTGAATTGTTCTATCGGAATAGTTTAGTTCCAGCTAGTTCACCAAAAAGTCAGATACCAAAGGCTAGCTGTAAAGTGTTTCCAGTAAAACTGTCGATTTATTTGTTATGTAAAAACATATTCACTTAGACTATCGAGGTTATACAATGGACAATAGACGAAAAAGAAAACAATGATAAATCTAAAAATTTCGAAATCTGGTTTCAGTTTTCACATAATGTACTTTATTACAACTGAAGTCTGCCTACATTCTAGAAATATACGCAGGCCTACTACAAAACATTAATGCCATAAATTTACGTACGGTTATTTTAAAGTCTTTTATTTCTTTCGAAGCAAACAGTCTGTCACGTGACTATTTCTGGAATGTTTTTCAACTCTAAAACATGCATGCTGATGTAAACATCTTCTCCCCTTCGGATTAATGAGTGTGTCGGATTACAAAGTGTCGGATTGTCAAGAATCAACTGCAATTGAAAAATAACTGACGTAGTCTTTCTGAAAGGTCACTAAAATGTGTAGTCACTCAGCACGAGTTGATCCACACAATTTCAGCTCCATAGGACAATGAAAAGTTGTCAAAATAAAGGATTCACTTTTTTTTTCACTTTTCACTCTGACGGAAGAGTCAGTTACTTGGGGGAAATTTTTGCAATGTTTTTTTTTTTAAACTGGCATAAACAAATATGATTATGATCAGTTGTGTTTTTAAACTTGAATTCGCTGGGTTTTTTCTTTTTTAACAATGAAGTATAGTAAGCAACACATCTGGTCTAGATCTACCACCTTCATCGGGCATTGAGATTCTGGCTTCTTAATGTTGAATTTGTTTCATCTAAAATCAATTTGTTCAGATTATGGAAAGATAACTTTTATAGTGCTTTATATTCTGCATAATTTACTGAGTTGTCTACCCTATATAAAACTTTAGTAATGCGACTCCTCTATTCCTTTGGTGTGATTTCAACTGTTAAATTTTGCACTATAATTTTTTTACTTACATCGCTGCTGCTTATCAATACAGTATTTTGTTCATAAGACTTATATGTCTGCTGTCAATTAGATTTCACTTGATTGGCGACAGAATACAATTGGGTTATTAATGTAAAAATTAAAAACATCAAAGACAAACCTCGTGTCATAACTCTTAAATGTGTGTTTTATTATCTTAGACAAATTATAAATATTCAAATACGGATTAATTCAGCCATAGATTATGTTGCGGAATGATATGGCACTTTATTATTAATATTCATACACTAAATGGTACTAAATATGATCACACTCTCTTTCCCTCTCTCTCTCTCTCTCTCTCTCTCTCTCTCTCTCTCTCTCTCTGTCCCGCCCACTCTCTCTTTCATAGTATTAGTACTACGTCATAGCACAGACCTATATACCTGCTCTTCATACTGAAAGTAACACTTAAGAGTGTTGTGTTATTATCTGTCGAATGATCTAAATATGCATAGAAAAGAACAAACAAACTCAAGTGTACATTCGTTATGGTGACAAAGTCGATTTCAGGTTGATTATTTACTTGGATAGAATGTTTCTTCATTAATAATGATAGAATTCAGCGGATTCGTTGTCCTCTTTTTAAAAAATCGACTTCGAACAAATTCAAGGACTAGAGATGTTCACGATCAACTAAACCAAGGTCAAGGTCGCCAAGTTGAACGTCACTGTTGCCAACTAAAAGAAAAAAGAAAAGAACTTTAATCTTAACAATATCTCAATGCGTGACAGTAAATTCTTGTAACACATTTCATCTATTACCACACGTGAGTTGTCCCATAGTGTTGAAATAAGTTTGAAGCGGACACTTGACAGCTTTCTCTACATTTGGAACTTATTTTGTGCTGTGAACGGAAGAAATTCAAACCTTGGATTCTGTCGTGCTAAAAGTGCACACAATGTTCCTAGACCTTGGATTCTGTCGTGCTAAAAGTGCACACAATGTTCCTAGACCTTGGATTCTGTCGTGCTAAAAGTACACACAATGTTCCTAGACCTTGGATTCTGTCGTGCTAAAAGTACACACAATGTTCCTAGACCTTGGATTCTGTCGTGCTAAAAGTGCACACAATGTTCCTAGACCTTGGATTCTGTCGTGCTAAAAGTACACACAATGTTCCTAGACCTTGGATTCTGTCGTGCTAAAAGTGCACACAATGTTCCTAGACCTTGGATTCTGTCGTGCTAAAAGTGCACACAATGTTCCTAGACCTTGGATTCTGTCGTGCTAAAAGTGCACACAATGTTCCTAGACCTTGGATTCTGTCGTGCTAAAAGTACACACAATGTTCCTAGACCTTGGATTCTGTCGTGCTAAAAGTGCACACAATGTTCCTAGACCTTGGATTCTGTCGTGCTAAAAGTGCACACAATGTTCCTAGACCTTGGATTCTGTCGTGCTAAAAGTGCACACAATGTTCCTAGACCTTGGATTCTGTCGTGCTAAAAGTGCACACACTGTTCCTAGACCTTGGATTCTGTCGTGCTAAAAGTACACACAATGTTCCTAGACCTTGGATTCTGTCGTGCTAAAAGTACACACAATGTTCCTAGACCTTGGATTCTGTCGTGCTAAAAGTACACACAATGTTCCTAGACCTTGGATTCTGTCGTGCTTAAAGTGCACACAATGTTCCTAGACCTTGGATTCTGTCGTGCTAAAAGTGCACACAATGTTCCTAGACCTTGGATTCTGTCGTGCTAAAAGTACACACAATGTTCCTAGACCTTGGATTCTGTCGTGCTAAAAGTGCACACAATGTTCCTAGACCTTGGATTCTGTCGTGCTAAAAGTGCACACAATGTTCCTAGACCAAACAATATTTTCTGATCAACACTACATTTATTTTGTACAGCGGATACACCCAAAATCTAGCTATTAATAGTTTTACCGCTAATTTATGAAAATCTCAAATAGAAATTCCGAATTTCTTTCATGAAGAAATCCACCAAGAATAAAACACCTTCAAATCACTCAAAAATAAACGTGTTAAGTTAACATACACCGTTCATAGCAATCAAACAGACAGTACTCGACTTCTGAGTGGTGTACTTTTATAATGTGTACAAACCCCAGAGCCTAAATTTGAACTAGATAAATGTGAAATAGAAACTTCTGGTTTATGTTTATTTACACGAGACCTAGAACAAATGAATACATGACACCATAATCATTTTTTTCCCTTGGCATCACAAGTTCTAGAGTTGGTTAAGCCCCTCTGCTGGGTCAGTAGCAGCCATCAATGTCCATGGTAAGAGTTGCCTTTCCTTTACCAACATTTTTAATCCACTAAGAATGTTGCAGACACAGACTGTTATAATCGTCCTCTTATTAAGTTGTATTTATATCAATGTTGAGGGGGGATGGGAAATAAAAATGTTTGGACTCCCTCCCCCAGGAGTCTTCATTATTCATTTGCCAGAACATTTTCTTCATAACAAAGTTGGCGCACACAGTCGGCCTCACCACATGAGCCATTGGCTATAAATAAACCGGTCTTGAAATCGGAAATTCCCGTTGGAGGCGGGGACCACCAGCATCACCCCTTCCATATTGTCGTAGTGATGGTCCGGTAGCTGGAAGGCGTTCTTCCACCTCTTCTTGACAGTGTCGTAGTAGCTGGCCGTCTTAATGGGGGTTCTCTTGTTGTAACTGAAGCCCCCGATCATCCAGAGGTTGGTTCCTGGGGTGTAAACAACACAGAATATTGAGATTGACGTTAATGAAATAGTTTCAATTATGTTTGTATTTTTTAAAAGTAAATAAGAGGATTTTAGGACAATAGTGAGGAGGGTATTGTTCAGACAGAACAATGACAAGCAACTTACGCTTCCCCCCTCCCTCTCTTTTACGTGTCACAGGCTCCCCCCGTCCACGTTAAACTGGGGAACAACAACAAAACAAAAAGGGGGCTACATCAAAAACCCAGCCACCCAACCAAAACACAAGAAGTAATCACACAATACACTAATGTGGTGTATCAAAGAGAAACACAGAAGGAAGAACCTAAGCAATATGACAAAATATCAATTGGCTGGACTAAATAGAGCTATTGATAGTGTCGTGCACCTCGGTACCATTTTCGATAGTTGTTTTTTTTTTTTTTTTGTGTCCACGAAATAAAGCGGCAAACAATCCCACAATCCTAGGGTTTGTTGCTAAGAATTTGTTTGTGCAACCGTCAAGTCTTAATTTACTTTGTTTTGCGGTTATTTAGTACTGCAACAGCATGCCTGCAGTCAGTTCGAGTCAACCCTTAGTTAAATCTGTACAACCCACCAGCTTGACACATAGCATGTTTTATCAGGGTGTTGGGAGAGTTGTGTTTGTTGTTTGTATTGTGTTTGTTGGGTTTACTGTATTGTGTAGTGTTGTGTGTTGTATGTTGTTTGTGTTGTGTTGTGGTTACTGTGTTGTTTATGTTATTTGTGTTGTGAGTGTTGTGTTGTGTTTACTGTGTTGTTATGTTGTTTGTGCTGTGTGTTTTGTGTGTGTTGTGAGTGTTTTATGTTATTTGTATTGTGAGTGTTATTTGTGTTGTGTGTGTTGTGTGTGTTGTGTGTGTTGCAGGTGAAAGCATGAGAACAATGAACTCATTACTAATATATGACGTACTGACCAATCAAAACAATGCATGAGTTGCATCTTGGGATAGCCATTCTCGGGAGGTCCATGTACCAGGTCTTCCTGATCTCCTGGGTCACGTGGCTGTCGGGAAGGTTGTACTGGTAGATGTTTGGCTCATCCATCTCGCAGTAGGCGTCTTGGTCAAACACTTGACCTGCAACATTCGCTTTGGATCAGTGTTTCCCAAACTGTGTTCCGCGTAACCCTAGCTCCACGAACTACTGGAATAGTTAACTAGTAGGCCACTATGTGAATTAATCTCTCTAAAAAAATAATCAAAGTGTTCTGCTAAATACTCAGAATGTTCGAAGTGTTCTGTTAAGGAAACGGTTTGGGAAACAAATCTTTAAGATATAAGCTTAGTTTAATCATTTCTAACGATACATCTAATTAATTAAATATATATATATATATATGTTGTTAATCATAATAGTTTGCATTGTTCTGATTGAAAAGACATACTCCAAGCTGATTACCATTTATTCATCTACTAACACCTAATAAAATGTGTTCTAATGAGTTTCTTCAATGTACAAACTTTAAGAATTAAATGGCCACCGATAAGGGAATTCACTCGTGTCGAACGATAATGCATAAGATTGTTCAAGGAAAGCACAAAATATTCCGAAGGGAGACTAGTCTAAAAAAAACTTCTACAAATTAAGCTAAAGTTTTTTCCCCTGAATTATTTCTTCTTCTTATTATTATTGCATAATTTCTACCGACTTTAGTACTATTGGGGTCGATCAACTAAAGGACGCACAAACTACTAAAATCTTTCATAGACGTTTTCTCGTAGGGGGAGTACTTATTTATATTAATTCTGTTATGGTGAAAGTTACCTCCTAGAATGATGATCTTGTTGTTGTCAAGAGGACACATCACGTGACTAGATCTCTCGTGGGGCAGGTAGGTTTCACCGTCATCGACATCCTTCCATGCGTTCTCTCCAGGATCGTAGCACCTGGTGGTGACACAAGTTTCATGATTGAAAACAGTGATGCTCAAACCACGACCCGCGGGCTCTTCCGGCCCTTGACGCTGTGCTATTAAGCCCCCCTAGACTTCAGCCTATATGTTATAGCCAGCTAAAGTCAATAGAACATCAATAGATCAGCTAACTGGTTCCCCCCCAACCCCCTCGTCCCTTCTCCTGTTAAGGAAAACAGTTCCTCTGGACCCAATATCTACACGCATATTGAGGGCTTGCTTACATCGGACTCGATCATTGTGTCGAAATTGTATATGAGCTTCAGGCCGAAAATGTTTGGACACGAGTGATTCAAGTTGTTATTCTTCAGAGTTAGTGTTTGCTAAATAGCAAGTGTCGAGGTATGCATACAGGATTAATAGTTTGACTCAAACATTTTTAACTTTCAAGTTTTAAACAGTTTGCTAGTCATGTGCAGGGAGACAACTGTTAATTTTCTTTTCGGTAGGTATCTAAATGTGGAATTAATGATGGCCACCCAGACATTCAAGGAGTCAACTTGCTTAACCATATCTACATTTTAAAAAACAAGTAAAAATAGAAACCCCAGGAATATTTTTGCAATATCTCTATTCAACTTGTAACTTCTTGTAAACTAAAACTTTCTGGATGGGCTCAAAATCTAGGTAGATACGGTTTTAAAAAACGGCGCTGACGATTTTCCTAGCATTGCGACAGTTGATGCATAGCGCTGGTTAAAGTATTCCTAGCTCGTTGGCCACACTGGGAAAACTCGAGTTTATCATTTTTTGAAAGTATAAAAAGAAAAAAAAAAGTAAAATTGGCTAGAGAACTAGAAAATATTTCTCTTTAACAGTCTATATGTCTTCGTGTATTTCCGCATTCCTGCAAGAGTTGAATAAATTAATGTTCGGGAACATTTTGTGCTTCGTCTTCTCAGTCTAGATCTAAAGGCCAATCATTGGAATATTATAGAGTCAAAGAAAGCGCTTCAGTGACACCCTCAAAGATTCTCTGAAGGCGTTTAGCATAGACTCAGCCACCTAGAAGATAGAGGCATATGACAGAGCATCATGATGTCGCGCTTTGAAAACTGGCGCACAGGTTGCTGAGGAAAAGAGAACAACGCTGGCAAAAGAAAAACGCCAGAGAAGAAAAGCAACGCCAATGACACTAGCTCCTGCTGGAATAACCTGCCCAGAGTGCAGCCGAACATTCCGGGCTCACATAGGTCTCACCAGCCACACGAGGAGACATAAAAACCCAGTGCAAAGTCCTCAGCCCCCTCGATGACAAAGTGGTCATCATCGAACCACGATGGAGGAACTATATAGAGTCTAGTAGATCTATACTTTCGCTTAAACAGGATTCGTTCTCGGGGGGTGGTTATTTATTTTTTTAATTTAACAATTATTAATAATGACGAGAGAAATAACCGCTGTAAAAGTTGTGACATTGAAAACTGTGAGTGGCTAAGAGGAAGTAACTCACACACACAAGAATTTGGATGGCTGCCTGGTCGTGCGGTTTGCGCGCTGGACTGTCGTTTGAATTAATCGATGGTCCCGGGTTCAAACCCTGCCCGCTCCCATCCCCCCGTCGTCCTGTGGGAGATTCGGACTAGAAAGTAAACTATCTTCAACTCTGAAGGAACATCCGAAACATGTAAAACATTTAACAAACAAACATTTGTCCGAAACTAAGGACTTTTATGAGCAAATAAGTTCTGCTAGAAGTCTAACAAATAATACTCAACTATCTTATCTTATATAAAACAGACGTTACTTCAAAAAATAATATGACTACGTCCTACGCGTCATGCATTCAGTCATGCATATTAACCAATGACTTAAATTCTGCCAAGTCACTGGTTTTCCTGGCTCAGGCTCAGGCAACCCATTCCATGCTCTCATAGCACTAGGGAAGAAGGAGTATTTGTACAAATTTGTCCTAGCATATGGGACGAGGAATGTGCCTTTATCTTTGTGTCTTTCAGAGTATTTTATTAAGTTTTGTTTTTGTATTTGAAGATTATGGTTCAGTGTTTTATGTATAATTGCTACTTTACTTTTAAGTCTTCTATCCTGAAGATTTTCTAAATTTAGTGATTTTACTAAAGGTGTTACTCTAGTCAAATGTGAATATTCGTTTGTTATGAATCTCACTGCTCTATTTTGTGTCTGTTCCAGTTTCTTAATGTTTTTTTTGAGTTGATGGGTCCCAGAGGATGCATATTCTATTATTGGCCTATCCAAGGTTAAATAACATTTTTATTTTATGTTCTTATTTGATTTATAGAAATTTCTTTTAATAAATCCTAATGCTTTATTTGATTTTTTATAGTTTCATTAATATGGGGATTCCATGACAGTTTTTCATTTATTATAACACCTAGGTATTTTGCGTTTTTAGTTTGTGTTACTGGTTTACCATGAATAAGATAATTGTAATTAATTTTTTTTTTTTGTTACTCTTAATACCTGACATTTTTCTGGGTGGAAAGACATGCTCCAATTTGATTCTCATTTCTGTAATTCATCTAATTCTCTTTGTAAAATATCTGTGTCTTGTGTTGTTTTTATTGTTCTATATATTATGCAATCGTCTGCAAATAATCTGACTTTTGTTCCTGAGCTAATGCAATTTGGTAAATCATTTATGTAAATTAAAAATAGTAGTGAACCTAAGACTGTTCCTTGAGGTACACCTGAGTTTACTGTTATCGGTGTTGATTTAGAGCCATTTATTATTACAGTTTGTTCTCTCCCTATCAGAAAATCCTTAATCCACTGATGCAATGGACCATCAATGCCAAAATATTTAAATTTTTTAAGCAAACTATGGTGGTGAACTTTGTCAAAAGCCTTAGAAAAATCTAGTAAGATAGCATCTTTTTGCTCACTAGCATCTAAGCCAGTGATGCGCAAGGATTATGTAGACAACACGGCGCAGAAATCTATTGTCTGTATTGCTCGAAATGTCTCAAGCAGGGAAGTCTGGCTTTGTAAGTCATTAGTTCCAGTTGGTGTCACTCCTCAGCGGCAATAGAAATGATTTTGAAATCTGCTGCTCTGTCATTTAGTTTTGAATGAAGATTTTCATCAACATCGTCCATCCGTTTTGCAGTTGTCATGCCAGAAATGTGGCACAGCTTCAAATGAATTTTTTTCAGGCCGATTTAATTCCGTCACTGCTAGCAAGCACTTTTTTATGCTTCATTTCTCTTCTTAAAATGTGAGCACCTCTGTAGCCTCCGTTACAGCCGCGACTCATTTTCTTGGTAAATATTTTCGTCACTCGCTCAACTCTAGACGTAACTTAGCGACTCTTTTCTTAGCCGCTCAAGCCGACAGTGCCTCCATATTTTTGTAATGGTTTGATTTAGAATGCCTTTTTATGTTACATTCTTTAAAACAGCCACACTTTCTGTACAAATGAAACATGTTGTCTTGTTAATTTAGATTTAATAAAGATCTGTCTACTTGTCCTGGAAGTTTTAACATCCAATTATCTTTTCTTCGACACTCCCATTTCATTAACGTGCAAATGTCACACGACACGGCACCAATCATGTTGATGTCAGAAGTACACGAACCAAAATAATGCAGAAAAGATGTGCTGTATTACACGCATGAGATGTCAAGGACACAGCTAGCTCAAGACAGCCACGGAATCGTCCAAGACTCTAAAATAACTGTCAATTCTTATAGCCAAAAAATTTTTTTTTAAAAATGTGGTCTTATAGAAAAAAAATTAACATGAATAACTAACAAGGCATAGATTAGTATGAAATACATCAAAGAAATTGTGAGAGTCCTAACATAGAAAAAATAAATTTTTCAACTTTTTTTATTTTCTACATTTTGTGCCGATGTTTTGGCGGGCCGGTCAGAACCACGTCGCGGGCCGGATATGGCCCGCGTGCCGTAGTTTGGGCATCACTGATCTAAGCCTTTTGAAAAATCATCAATGAGTCCTATTAGTTGTGTTTCACATGATCTATATTTCTTAAAGTCATGTTGGTATGGAGTAGGGACATTATGTTTGTCTAATTGGTTTATGATGTTGCTACATATTATGTGTTCTAGAATTTTACATGTGATGCTGGTAAGTGATACTGGTCTGTAGTTTCCTGGGTCAGATTTTTCTCCTTTTTTAAATAGGGGGGGGGGGTTGACATTTGCTTCTTTCCAGTCCCTTGGTACTCTGCCCTGGTTAAGAGATGCCTGAAAAGTATTTTGAACACTGGGGCTAGCTCATTGCTTAGTTCTTTGAGTAATCTACCTGGAATACCCACAGGTCCAGGTCCTTTTTGATTAGGTTTGATGTTGGCTAATAGTTTTTGGATTCCCTTTTCTTGTACTTCTATATCTCCTATGTTGTCTGCTTGGTTCAAATTAAGTAATAATAATAATAATTTTATTTATAAAGCGCTGTTAACAAACAAAATGTAGGCTCAAGGCGCAATAATAACATTACAAACACAAACACGACAGCTATAATGACAAACTAATCTAAAAAAGTTTTGAACAGATAGGTCTTAATGTTCTTCTTAAAAGTGGTGTAGCATGTTGTCTGTCTGAGATCAATGGGGAGTGAGTTCCAAACCTATGGTCCGTGCACTGAAAAAGCCCGCAGACTGTAGCTTTTGAGGGAGAAACGTGGCACTACTAAAAGCGTTGAGTCCATTTAGCGCAGGGCTCTCTGGGGGACATATGGAGTAATCAGTTCGCTAAGGTACAAGGTAATATGTCTTTGTCTCCTGGGGGTAAGAAGGCTGATGCAAAGTATTTATTTAGGATGTTAACTTTAGTTTCATTATCCTTATGAATGACTTCTTTTAGGCTTACTATCTCTGCTTGACCTAAAATTAAAGACAATAGTTTATTCCATGAATGTGTTTAGTTACAATTTCAGTTTAAAATGATTTGCATCTACATCAAAAAATAACGAAATAAAACAGAAGTTAACCTTGACCTGCCAGGAAAACAAAGATGACCTTGACCTTGCTGCTAATGATTCAATCTCTTTTTTTTTTCCTCGCATTTTTTCCCCATGTCTACATTTTATATTTTATCCTGTCTTCATTATTTGTGTATTCACCTCATGTTACTAAGAAAACCCAGATCTAGTTCCTCTTTCCTACCAATTTACAGCTAATTTTTCTTCCGTGGAGGGTTCAAGATGGCGGAACCGGAAGCGGAGGGGGAACGACCCACCAACGTTATGACAAGCAGATGATGTTATGAATTCTCATTGAAATTCTTGCCCCCTGACGTGATTCTTTGTCTCCGTGGCACTCTCTCTTTCTCCCCACCAGCGCCCTCTGTTAATCATGTGAGGAGAGAGAGTTCAGAGGTCATCGGGCAGCAATGTGTTGTGTATGGCGGGAGATTTGTCAGAACATTAGCCACCAGCAGTGAAAAAGTCAGAGAACTTTATAAACATAAAGCTAGTCGCGCAGCGAACATTTGTAACATATGGAGTTATATACAAGAAAAAACATGAATTTGATTATGAGACGGAGGCGTAACATACATGGCGCGAAAGGGGTTCAATTAGGGGCCCAAATCATGTGACGTATCAACCATGGCGAGTTGGGGTTTCATTGCGTTTGTGCTCGTGACCAATTGGGGCCCACATGAGCCGATTTAAAACTACCAGCATTTGAATGTCTTTTGGTAAATATACAGACGACTCGAGTTTTTCGCTACTCACTAAATTTGTTTTAGGAGGGGTGGTGTTGGAATATCCACTAACATATTTCCACGAGAACCTCGCTACGCTGCTGTTATGAAAACTAGTTTCCCCATATTACCTTCATGTACCCCTCCCATCATGCTAACTGGCTGGCCCGCCTCTAATGCTGTAGGCCTTATTATAGTTACAAAACATAGTAGCTTACGTTAAGTACTGTACTATTGGTCGTCTTATATTCACATAGTAACATTTAATAAACTTGAATTAATAATTTACAGAAATTTTGCATGGGAAAATCAACACACTACATAATATAATGTCTGGTTTTGCACACCCCCCCCTGTTTTGCGCGGGAACTGGAGCGGTTACCCCACTTGCCACCGCCCGGGACCGCCTCTGAGAGTAGAGGTAGCCTTCAGCCACTTCTATTGGGAGTTTTCGATTGACCAGACAAGAGAGAAAGACCTAGATTAGAGTTAGAGTGTGAGGATGGTGCAATTAGGGAGGGGATACTGAGAGTGAGAGAGTGAACAAACACAAAGAGAGAAAGAGAGAGAAAGAGAGAGGACATATATATATTTATAGAGAAGATTGCATTATATTTACTTCTTCCACTATTACCAGCGTGTTATCTAGTTTGTATAAATAATAAATAAATAATAATAATTAGATACAATTTATCAACAGACGATGTCAAACTGTTGTACCTGATAGTCACTCTAGGACTAGGTGACTTATGTCTACGTGATATCAGTCAGAATGTGATGACACGTGTGCTGAGCTGTCTCCCATATTGACTTAATAATGACAAAGTACCACAAGCATATCAAGACAAACTTCTCTTCCCGCGTGCTGAGTGTCTGTTTTTTGAAATTTTTATTCATGCTGAACTGAAACGCATCCAATAATTTCAATAACCACTTTCAGCCTCATCCCCCCCCCCTTGTCCAAATACCGTGACGTCTTTCCCCTCCCTTCTTTTTTTTTCTCTCTCACGCCGCCCCCCCCCCCTCTCCTCGTCCAGTAGTTCCTCTGGGCAATCTTTCTTTCAACAGACATCGTCTTCTGGTGTCTTTAATCATCCCGGTGAGATTCACTCCCTGACATGACTCACTCTTCTAGCACTTTCTCCCCCACACTCTCTCTCTCCTCTCTCTCTCTCTCTCTCTCTCTCTCTCTCTCTCTCTCCAGTGTTTAGAATTCCTCTCCAGTTGTTCTCTGTCAAAAGTTTGTCTTTTAAAAACAGGTCGTTATAAAATTGATTTTGAGATGGGGGAAAAGCGGGGGGGGGGGGACTTCTTTGTCTTCGAGCTTGTTCTTTCCCCCCCCCCCCGGGCCCCCTAACATCCGTAAGCTAGAGCTAGACCTGAACGTGTGTGTGCGTGTGTGTGTGCGTGTTAGTTGTGGATGTACATCCTGTTACATAAAAACACAATGTTCACGTGATCAATATGTTTAATTGATCTAAAATTAGAAAAAAAAAGGTTTTTTAAAACTTCAACTTCTAAATAATTATAAGTCTCATGTTAACACACTTCATCTGTCTGTCTGCATGTCTGTCTGTCTGGTACAAATATTGTACACGTTTTTTTTCTTCCCTTTTCCCATTCTCAAATCAAGTTGAAAGTTTTCACAAGTATAAATAATCGATGACAAAACAAGAATCATTTAGACAATTAAACAATTAGTTTACCAATTAGTGGTAATTGATTAATTTTGTTTTATATAGAAAAAGAAAGTTAAACCATAAACTATTAAGAGGTATTACGCTTTTGAGGTTCTTACCCCCCTCTAGATAAGCTTTTTTAAAAAGTATCTCAATATATAATTCTCTTCATGGCTCAACCATTCCTGACGCCACCAAGAAGTCATGGAAACATCACTTTTTTATTTCTGCAAGTCGGACTAGAGTTACCCCACGTAACTTTAGTGCGAAAAAAAGAGGGGAGGGAGAGCAAATTATATTCACCCGTCACTAAATAGGGCCGGACTTAACCATTGCGCGGCACTATGCTAAACGGATTGCGCAGGGCCCAGTTTGGGTAGGGATACGGATAATTAATAAGTAAAAATTAAGAGTTTGTATTAGAAAATGAATTCGTCTTTGCATTTTATTCATTCCTTACTAAGTACAGAATTACTTTACGAGCCTTGCGTGTAGCGAAGTCATACATTATATCATAAAAATTCTGTTCCTACATAGCTCACACTCAGTGGCAAAAATTACAAAATGTTTCTTCATTTGTTTGAGGTGCGAGAAGCTTCTTTCCCCAGATTCCACAATTACGTGTATTGCATAATGCCTTTATCGCGCGTAGGATTGTCGTTTTCCATATTGAATGACACCCCAAAATGACAACTTTTTGTGTATTTATTTCAGGAGATTTTTATGACTTTTCAAAAGATTTTCGTAATTTCCGGGGATTTCCAGGACTTTTTCGTATATTTTGCAATTTTAGGAGATTTCCAGGACTTCCTGGTAAATCAGGAGGCCGCGGAAAATATGTTATAAGTTATAAAATGGTTTAATTTTAGAATTTACACCTAGAATTAGCATGGGGCCTATGAAAGTGCTGGGCCCACTGCGGTCGCATAGGATGCAGTGGCCTAAGGCTGGACCTGCAAAGTAGCGCCGTATGCTACGCCGCGGGTCGACTAGTCTTAAATATGTAGCCTGTTTTACGTTTTACTTTTCTCTTAGACTGAATGATCTGCAAAGTCAACAAGCGATAGAAAAAAGAATACATTTTAAAAAACAAAGCTTATCTAATGGAAGGAACCGCTCAGTACTGTCATTTATCTAAAAATTACGGGTCTGTTAACCTTTCTGCTATATAAAACGAAACTAATTTAATAGTAATAAATAATTAACTAAATGTTTAATTTTTGGATTGATTCGTGTATTGTTATCTACTATAAATAATGATGCCAAATTTCAACTTGATCCAAGAATGGGGAGTGAGAGAATAAACTTGTCGAAACGTAATAAGGGGACACTATCCATGTATGTATAACCAGCGCTGTTTTTGTGACGGTACGCACCGGTACGACGTACCGGCACCTTTTTCAATGTAGAGAAAAAATTATTACTTGTCTTGTATTTTAACGTTTATTATTAATTTATTAGTAGTTAAAAGTTAGGTAATCCATCACAGAGTATCGGCACCTATTTATAAATAATTATCACCAACAATTGTTTGTTAATTGTTTAACTGTTTGTTTTTTTTTATTGACTCATATCTTCTCAGGTTTAATGAATAATTGTGCAAAGGTTTAACTTGATCCAAAAATGGGAAATGGGAGAAAAAACATGTTCAAACTTTTTATCAGACAGACAGACAGACTCAAAGTTGATTTAAGCTTTTAGAAAAAAGAAGGAGATATGAAGAACGAGTAACCAGAGTTTTAATGCAGAGACTTAACTACAACTTAAATTACCTTATTAAAAATACTTGTATTTATGGGCTCATTTTTTTTTATGTGTACCAACTCGGTAGCCGTGACACTTACCCATTACGTCTACCCCGCACCACCCCGGTGAGTATGCATGTTCACATTAGGACTCACTTCAATTCCATTATTATATCCCGTCCCCAAGTCTCTCTCTCTCTCTCATTATCTCTTTCCGGTGTAATTCCCACACTCCACCCACCCTCTCCACGCACTCACACATCCGGACAAATGAAAAACAAACACTTTTAAGACGGGCCGACTCTGGCCCGCTGGTCGACGTAAAAGGCGCGCAAGGGAGGGATTTGAAATGGGTGGTGAGGGGAAAAAGGAAGAGAGCAAGAGGGACTCTCAAGCAAGGAGGCAAAGAGTATCCATTTACCTCGGAGTATTTGCCCACGAATGGGTGTATGCTTAGTGTATAGGCGCGCTCTGTCCGTATAAAGGCCCGGAAAGTCTCAGCAGATATCACATTGTTTAATTAAACATCGAGGGCTTAATTGCTGGAAGATTGTTTTTTTTTTTAAGATACATTGACAATGTGTAATATTGACATTATTTAAGATTGACAATGTGTAAGATTGATATTGTGTAAGATTGACAGAGCGTATCGTTAACAGCATGTGTAAGATTGACATTATGTAAGATTGAATAATCTAAACACACACAGAAACCTGACTGATCTAAATACACACACAAAACTTGATAATCTAAACACAGAAACTTGTCTGCTCTAAACACACACTGAATCCTCGACACTTATACATATTTAATTTTTTGGTTTGTGTGACACGTTTTCATGGATCATTTCTTGTTTGTCCGAGAATTGTTCATGAAATGATTGATCATTTAAGAATGGATCATATTCATCATGTAATCATTGATATTGTAAGAGTGTACTGTGTTCATGAAATAATTCAACGCGTAAGATTGACAGAGTTAGAATAATATGTTATGCTCATCAATAACTCAATCATCAATAACTCGATCACCAATAACTCGATCATAAATAATACAATCATCAATAACTCGATCACCAATAACTCGATCACCAATAACTCGATCATAAATAATACAATAATCAATAACTCGATCATCAATAACTCGATCACCAATAACTCGATCATAAATAATACAATCATCAATAACTCAATCATCAATAACTCGATCACCAATAACTCGATCATAAATAATACAATCATCAATAACTCAATCATCAATAACTCGATCACCAATAACTCGATCATAAATAATACAATCATCAATAACTCGATCATAAATAACTCGATCACCAATAACTCGATCATAAATAATACAATCATCAATAACTCGATCACCAATAACTCGATCACCAATAACTCGATCATAAATAATACAATCATCAATAACTCGATCACCAATAACTCGATCACCAATAACTCGATCATAAATAATACAATCATCAATAACTCGATCACCAATAACTCGATCACCAATAACTCGATCATAAATAATACAATCATCAATAACTCGATCACCAATAACTCGATCATCAATAACTCTATCATCAATAACTCGATCATCAATAACTCGATCATCAATAACTCTATCATCAATAACTCTATCATCAATAACTCGATCTCTAACAAAAACAAACTTGTATTGGTATGGTATTGAAAGCTATGTGACCTACCAATCCAACAGAGTAGCCTTAGGTCTGGCCTCACATTCTCTATCAACCACATGGTCACATATTTTAAGTCCCCATGACCTGCCACTACTGATCATGCGTAACCCTATGTGCATAGTTTAGTGCTGACGACCTCCCGCAGGGCTCCATATAGTCAATGTAGCTCGAACATAAAAGATCAAAGAACAGTTCTTGCTGGTTATGCCTCCAAGCAATGCGCCCAACGCTCTGGGCACCATATAAAAATCTGTGAGTCATACAAGATGGTGGTTTGTAGCGGAAGCTACAATAAGTTGTGTTGCTGTGGTTTGTTTGTTGTTTAGCTTTATATTGCTTTGTATTGTTTTTGTTTTAATCGAAGTCAGACAGTGAAGATTTGTTTCGTGAATTAAGGGCACGAAATTCCTGGTTTTAACGAAAAATAGTTTTTAAATGCAAATATGATCAGTATAATATTAGGGGTGTAGCTATCTGGAAAGGGGGCCCACAGATTAGGAGGGTGTCATGTGGCCTGGGCATTAACCAACCGCCTTTACTTTTCCTCAACTATTGTCAGGTACTCATTAAAGCTGGGTGGACTCAGAGACGAGCTAAAAATCCCGAAATTAAAATCCTAGTCATCATCAGGATTCGAACACAGGATAGCTCGGTTTTGACGCCAAGCGCTTTACCACTCAGCCACGGCGACTCCGACGTCAGAAAGCCATAAGAAAGCACGAAGCCGTTTCGCCATTTGTGATTGAGGACTTTGGACTTCATAATTATAGGGTTTTTTTTTTCGTTTTTTTTTTTTAATTTTATTTGAATGTTGTTGCTTTTTTATTTATTTTTAACACAACAATTACAATTAATTTTTAAAAAAGACATACTGACAAAAATAAAAGAAAGAATAGCAGGAGGCAACAGAGCAAAACAAATATCAGGGAAACCAAGAAAATGATAGACAAAACCATAAGACTAGTAGCCATGTATGCGAGACCTGGAGACTGATGACAAGAAAAAAAAATACTTTAAAAAAAAAAAAGGTTACAAAGACAGTTAGTGTGGAAACACAAACCCAAAATCGGCCCCCGAAGTGGTCCACCCAGGCAGGTAAAAAGGCAGGTTTCAATATTTTTAGAAAGAACATCAGAATGAAATTCTATCAAAGACAAATGACAGAGAATAATGGAGAAAGAAGGTTGACAGATCTTGTGTGGTGCCCCAGCGGTCCAGCAGATCAAAGGATAGGTGAAAGTGAATGTGAAGTTAGATGTGAACCAGGCCTAAATGATGTCTTATAATGAATATCTAATTGATCTAATTGTTTTGTAAAGGGTCCATCTCTTATTCAAATCCTCAAGGAAAAAAACATTTCCGTAAAAAAAAAAATCATTTTTCCCCCTTTAGTTGAGTGTTCTGTAGCAACTGGGCAGTACTGAAGTTCACGCGATAATACGAAAAAATATTTATGATTAGTTTTTTTAAATTATGTCCAACTTCTATGCATACTAAATAGATTTGTTCTCTTTAAAAAAAATTAAATATTTTTTGTGTCAATGTAGTAACTATTATGACAGAACTTACTTAACTTAAATTACATATGTAAAAAAAAATTATTTTGCAAAAAATCCAAAACCATTGGCATAAATGTGTTACAAATATGGTATATACAATGCTCCTACTATAGACCCTCCCGTGTTAGTACTATTAAAAGTGTATAGTTGTAAAAGTGGTGTATTTTTGTGGAAAAAAAAAACTACTTGCATAAGTGATTTTAAAAATTAGATTTTTCTCTTTCAGAAAAGAAAAAAGTAGCCGTTGAATCAGAACTTTGAATGATTTAAAATATTATGATGTTAGATTTTCACTATCTTTTCTAGTTTACGAGATCTAAACGGAACGGAAGGACGGACATTTCACATAAAACTAAAAGGGTCTTTTCTCCTTTTAGTGAGAAATCACTGCTCTTATAATTGCTGTTCCAGAATTTTAGCCATATGCGGCTACTACAAGCGTAACTAAGGCAATGATGGAAATGATAGAGATATATGTGGAATTTTATTTAAAACAAAAAAAAAGAGAAAAAAGAACTTTTTCAAGGTAAGCTATAAATATATTTAAAAAATATAATGAATTTGTTATTTTTCCTATGTATTTAAAAAAAAAATAATATTGTATTAATACTTTTGAATGGTGAGCAATATTTAAGGCACTGACACTTTCCTTTATTACGATTGTTTCCCTTGGCATGTTCATAGCGGTTGTCCCAGAATTATGAGTTTTTTAAAAATTGTCGCGGTTGTTTCCCTTGTGTTATTTGAACCCTTGTGTTAACTTTGCATTGTAAACTATCTAGTGACTAATCCTTGATCTGCATCTCCTGCATTGTTTTGTCGTGCCTAAAAATGACAAAAACATTTTCAATAACAAAGAAACAATATGGGTCAGGGTGTCACCCTAAAGTGACGTGTCCCCATCACAAAACATGTGTGACACACTCGGCAGCTACTTGATGACCTTTGTGGAAGCCGATTGTATACACATGACCACGTGACTCAATGCTTTAGTAAGTACATAAGTATATCATGAAGCTGGTTAGAAGGAGGGGGGGGGGGGACTTACAATTGCAACAAGTAGGTGGACACAGAAAATTAAATATATTTTTTGTTTGTTTATAAAACATGTGGCATGTTTCGTATGATCCTTCAGACTCTGAAGATAATTAAATCCTAGCCCAAGCCTCGCGCTAGACGACGGAGAATGGCAGGGGCAGGGTTTAAACCCGGGACCTTTGAGATCACCGAACGAACGACAGCCCAGAGCGCATACTACACGACCAGGCAGCCATCCCATTGTCCAGTAAACTCAAACACATCGAAGACAGCTGGAAAGCTGCCGCGAAGCATCCCTGTGAGGTTGAAAAAGAGTTGGAGATTTAAACACACACACACACACACGCACGCTCGCACACACACACACACACACACTGTGTGTGTTCAAGGTGTCTAAATAAAATGGCGAACTAGCAGAAAGAGTGACAAGAAACATTCAAACTGAAACACAGAGATAATATGAGAAACTTATTATTAATTGTTGTTTCTTTGGAACTTTGAGAACTTTGTTGTAATTGTTGTATGGTGTATATGATGTTTACTTTGAGAACTATTGGTGCATAGGGTACATGATGTTTGCTTTGAGAACTATTGGTGCATAGGGTACATGATGTTTGCTTTGAGAACTATTGGTGCATAGGGTACATGATGTTTACTATGATAACCATTGGTGTATAGGGTATATGATGTTTACTTTGAGAACTATTGGTGCATAGGGTATATGATGTTTGCTTTGAGAACTATTGGTGCATAGGGTACATGATGTTTGCTTTGAGAACTATTGGTGCATAGGGTACATGATGTTTGCTATGATAACCATTGGTGTATAGGGTACATGATGTTTGCTATGATAACCATTGGTGAATAGGGTACATGATGTTTGCTATGATAACCATTGGTGTATAGGGTACATGATGTTTGCTATGATAACCATTGGTGTATAGGGTATATGATGTTTACTTTGAGAACTATTGGTGCATAGGGTATATGATGTTTACTTTGAGAACTATTGGTCTATAAGGTATATGAATGTTTACTTTGAGACTTATCGCTACAAACTGCAGATGATATAAAGTTTGGTAGCTCATTGGGCATATGATGCTGCCTGGTCGCGCGGTATTCGTTCTGGACTATCGTCTCAATGGTGTCGGGTTCGAATCACTTGCAGTCCTCTAGATTTGGACAAGATGTAATATACTTCACTTCTGACACGTCCGAAACCGAGACCCATTGACCAGAGAGGGGGAAACATTCTCCTATTAGGCGCTTGATGGTTGACCAGGATCTCATCTTTTCATCTTTGTTTTTTTGTTCCTTTAAAAAGGTGTCGGTTTGATCTGTTCGCGGTTTGAGTAGACGAATACCCGATATAATTGTGTAAAGATACCATCTTCAATGAGATTCCAAATGAAGTCAGTGCCAATGTTATATGCGACATAAATTTAAAAAAAACATATTTAAAGATTATTTTGTGCTTTTTTATGCTTAGTCATTTTTTAATTGATTTTAATTTTTTAGTTCTGAACTGTATTTAGCGGGCTTATATCAACTCACTCACTCACTCAGTCTGTCTGTCCGTCTGTCTGTCTGTCTGTTTGTCAAAATCTTCTACACATTATTTCTCCGACTTTCAATTCTCGGATCAAGTTGAAACTTTGCACAGTTATCTATCGTCGATGACAACATAGGAATTATTTTAAAAAATCAAACAATTAATTAATTAATTAGTCATAATCAGAGCTTCTTTTTTTAAAAAAATAGGTACTCAATGATGGATTGCCTAACTTTTAACTACTATTAAATTAATAATAAACGTTTAATACAAGAAAAGTAATAATTTTTTCCCAACATTCAAAAAGGTGTCGGTACGCCGTACCAGTGAGTACCGTCACAAAATAAGCACTGGTCATAATTAATTAATTTTGTTTATATGGACTCTTGACGAGACTAATTTAGAGAATTAGATCGTTCAATAAAAAAAAATATTAATATTAGACTAAAAAAAAACTAATTTTATAATTTCTTGAATATCTCAGTGACAAAACACGCCCACCTTCCATCATGGAGACTTCAGTTGCACGTCAGAGTCGAGCAACTTCTTTTTTTTTTCCATTGCTTTTGTAAAGACAGCACGGAAGCCTTCTCCATGATTACCCCCCTCCCCACCCTAAAAAACAGTGATTGGACCATAGCGCACTGAGCATGCACAAAGCATGAAAGTTGGAAAGAAACAAAACCACTGAATACAAATAGTCTCTATTATTGCTGGGTTAATGTACAAACATAGATAGTCGATTGATTTAAAATAAATGATGCCATTACACTTAGATGGTTTGAAAAGTGTTTTTATATTTAATTTAAAATTTAGTCTTATATAGCTCCAGTCTAGACTAGTCCTATACAACTCCAGTCTAGACTAGTCCTATACAACTCCAGTCTAGACTAGTCCTATACAACTCCAGTCTAGACTAGTCCTATACAACTCCAGTCTATAGTTCAGTCTGAAACTTGATCCCAAAATGTAATATTTCACGTGGCTCTATTCTGTTAAAACTCTAGTTGACGCTGTAGAAATTTGGGTTAAAATTTAGTTCGAAATTGGTTGTTTTGTCCAAGTTTTTTTTTTCCCAAACTTTTAATGACACGGTCATTGCCAACTGTTTAAGAAATTCTTCTGTAATGATCTTCCGTCACTTCCCGTCATGCCAATCTGTCTGCTCCCCCCCCCCCTTTTTTTCCCTCTCCCTCCTCTTCCCGTAATGACGCATGAACACCCCCCCCCCATACTAATAGGATCGTTTTCCTTTTTTTTTGTCTGTGTGTGTGTGTGTGTTGAAGTTCCAGGAATGTCTCGAGAATTTGGAAGGCCAGGGAATCAAACTTGAAAGGAGGGGTCTGACAAAAAAAAAAGAAGTTGGGTCTTCAGTATTTGTCAAGCTTGGGGTGGGGGCAAGGCACGGGGTGGATGGCACCTCATGAGTCATGTCCCTTGGTTTGTGCTGGTCATTCTGTATTGTTCTAAGTGAATCATTTCTTTGTTGGACAGAATTAGCCTGGATTTGAACTATAGTCTTTTGGAAGCGCTTTCAATCCATTTTACACATGAGAAGTAGTCAAATGATCGCATAAGTTTTAGTCACATTATCAAGAAACACATGGGATCTAGTCACATTATCGACTGGACACATTGAATATTTCACATTATCAATTGGACACATGGGATCTAGTCACATTATCAACTGGACACATTGAATCTTTCCCATTATCAATTGGACACGTGAACAAGTCACAAAATCAATCGGACACATTTACTCTAGTCACATTAGCAACTTGAAACATCGAATCTTTCACATTATCAATTGGACACATGAGATCTAGTCACATTATCAACTTGACATATGGGATCTAGTCACATTATCAACTGGACATATGGGATCTAGTCACATTATCAACTTGACATATGGGATCTAGTCGCATTATCAACTGGACACATGGGATCTAGTCACACTATCAACTGGACATATGTGATCTAGTCGCATTATCAATTGGACACATGGGATCTAGTCACACTATCAACTGGACATATGGGATCTAGTCGCACTATCAACTGGACATATGGGATCTAGTCACATTATCAACTTGACATATGGGATCTAGTCACATTATCAACTGGACATATGGGATCTAGTCACATTATCAACTGGACACATGTAAACTAGTCACATTATCAACTTGACACATGGGATCTAGTCACACTATCAACTGGACATATGGGATCTAGTCGCACTATCAACTGGACATATGGGATCTAGTCACATTATCAACTGGACATATGGGATCTAGTCACATTATCAACTGGACATATGGGATCTAGTCGCACTATCAACTGGACATATGGGATCTAGTCACATTATCAACTGGACATATGGGATCTAGTCACATTATCAACTGGACATATGGGATCTAGTCACATTATCAACTGGACACATGTAAACTAGTCACATTATCAACTTGACATATGGGATCTAGTCACATTATCAACTTGACATATGGGATCTAGTCACATTATCAACTTGACATATGGGATCTAGTCACACTATCAACTGGACATATGGGATCTAGTCACATTATCAACTGGACATATGGGATCTAGTCACATTATCAACTGGACACATGTAAACTAGTCACATTATCAACTTGACACATGGGATCTAGTCTAACTATCAACTGGACATATGGGATCTAGTCGCACTATCAACTGGACATATGGGATCTAGTCACATTATCAACTGGACATATGTGATCTAGTCGCATTATCAATTGGACACATGGGATCTAGTCACACTATCAACTGGACATATGGGATCTAGTCACATTATCAACTTGACATATGGGATCTAGTCACATTATCAACTGGACATATGGGATCTAGTCACATTATCAACTGGACATATGGGATCTAGTCACATTATCAACTGGACACATGTAAACTAGTCACATTATCAACTGGACATATGGGATCTAGTCACATTATCAACTGGACATATGGGATCTAGTCACATTATCAACTTGACATATGGGATCTAGTCACATTATCAACTTGACATATGGGATCTAGTCACATTATCAACTGGACATATGGGATCTAGTCACATTATCAACTGGACACATGTAAACTAGTCACATTATCAACTTGACATATGGGATCTAGTCACATTATCAACTGGACACATGTAAACTAGTCACATTATCAACTTGACATATGGGATCTAGTCACATTATCAACTTGACATATGGGATCTAGTCACATTATCAACTGGACATATGGGATCTAGTCACATTATCAACTGGACATATGTGATCTAGTCGCATTATCAATTGGACACATGGGATCTAGTCACACTATCAACTGGACATATGGGATCTAGTCACATTATCAACTTGACATATGGGATCTAGTCACATTATCAACTGGACATATGGGATCTAGTCACATTATCAACTGGACATATGGGATCTAGTCACATTATCAACTGGACACATGTAAACTAGTCACATTATCAACTGGACATATGGGATCTAGTCACATTATCAACTGGACATATGTAAACTAGTCACATTATCAACTTGACATATGGGATCTAGTCACATTATCAACTGGACACATGTAAACTAGTCACATTATCAACTTGACATATGGGATCTAGTCACATTATCAACTTGACATATGGGATCTAGTCACATTATCAACTTGACATATGGGATCTAGTCACATTATCAACTGGACATATGGGATCTAGTCACATTATCAACTGGACACATGTAAACTAGTCACATTATCAACTTGACATATGGGATCTAGTCACATTATCAACTGGACACATGTAAACTAGTCACATTATCAACTTGACATATGGGATCTAGTCACATTATCAACTTGACATATGGGATCTAGTCACATTATCAACTTGACATATGGGATCTAGTCACATTATCAACTTGACATATGGGATCTAGTCACATTATCAACTGGACATATGGGATCTAGTCACATTATCAACTGGACACATGTAAACTAGTCACATTATCAACTTGACATATGGGATCTAGTCACATTATCAACTGGACACATGTAAACTAGTCACATTATCAACTTGACATATGGGATCTAGTCACATTATCAACTTGACATATGGGATCTAGTCACATTATCAACTTGACATATGGGATCTAGTCACATTATCAACTGGACATATGGGATCTAGTCACACTATCGACTGGACATATGGGATCTAGCAAGACAATAATCAAATATTATCAAACGAACTGATTTACTTAACTGATGATAAAATAATTTTAATATATTCTACACTTTCTTTATTCACGAATGTCAAATGTTTAAATGTCAAATGTATAAATGTTTAAAGTATAAATGTCAAATGTATAATTGTCAAATAGAATAGATTATGTTTTCAATTTAAGTATGTATAATTCATATGTAAAAAAAATGAATTTCACAACTTTATAAGTAGATTCATAATTAAATAAAAAGATAAAGTTTGTCATTTTTTCCCACTAGTTCATTGCTATACACATTTCTCGTCTAAATAAAATATGTGTTTGTATGCCTGTGTGTGTTACTTTGTATATGTATATACACTGAACACACAGTGGTCTATGTTGGTAGGCTACAGAAACTTTGTTACATAATTTATGTCACTTGAAAGTTTGACCATTACTATTGAGTGATTTAACATTTCTTTCTTTTCAAATCTTTGAGTGAGTCATTATGAGCTGTTCCTTCAATTAATTGGTCATGCCAAAATTAAACACACACACACACACACAGAGCCACTAAACGTTCAGTGTGTGGACAGGGGAGGGGCTGACGGTATCCAGGACTCCTCCCTCACCCCGTCCAGCCAATGCGGGCCCGGGGACGTGCGTATCTCGAGCTTGCTGCTGGAGTGTTCATTGATTGGTCTGGGGGTGAGCTGTCACCCGGCGTGCACGCGCGGTCATGTCGTGAGCAAGGGACCAGGAGGTAATTGGTGCTGTGGGATTGATGGGAGGGGGGTATCGGGGGTGTAGATGCTGACTAATGGGACAGGTAAACTTTGGGGGGGGGGGGGGAGGGCGGCGTCCGTACAAACCCTGCAGAATATGATGGTGACTTCAAATGTAGTACAACATAATTAAAACTGAATACAATTAGTTAGTGTGAAGAAAAGTTTAATACAATAGTTCTACTAATTGATCAACAAAAAAACTCTTTTCGTGGAAAAAAAGAAATACAAACTTCAAAATGAATGAGAAAGTTGTTTTGTTCCTCACCCCTTTAGTCACTGATTGTGTCCACATTATCATTTTTTTTTACTTTATCTCGCTGACTACCATTTTCTCTTTCTCTTCCTCTCCCTCTCTTTCGTCTCTCTCTCCTCCCTCTCTCTCTGTTTATCCCTCTCTTTATCGCTCTCTTTCTCTAATTCTCATTTTTCCTCTCTCTCTCTCCCTTTCTATCTATCTCTCTCCCTCTCTTTATCCCCCTCTCCCCTCGTTATCTCACTCCATATCTTTATCTCTCTTTATCTCCTTCTCTTTCTCTCCCCCCTTCCTCTCTCTTTCTCTCTCTCCCTGTCTTTCTCTCACTCTCTTTATTCCCTCTCTCTCTTTATCTCCTTCTCTTTCCCTCTCTCTTCTCTCTGTCCTTATCTGTCTTTCTTCCCTCCCCCTTCTCTCGTTTGTTCTCTCCTTATTCTTTATTTCGGCGCCTCTTTTCTCACTCTCTGTATGACTCCATCTTCTTGTCTCTCCCATGTTCTCTTTATTTCTCCTCTCTAATTCCCTCTGTTACTTTCTCTTTCTTTTACTCTAGTGAAGAGGAGAAAACGATAGTAGGAATGAAATGTTGTAGCGTGCTCTCACACATTCTACTGTGTATTAAAGGGAGAATGTGTGAAGGTGAGTACGACTGTACGCTTGAGTGTAAGTATGACTGTCACTATACAGGTAGGTACAGGTAGGTAGATGTAGGTACATTTTGGTACAGGTAGGTAGATGTAGGTTGATGTAGGTACAGGTAGATAGGTGTAGGTACATATAGGTACAGGTAGGTAGATGTAGGTAGATGAAGGTACAGGTAGGTAGATGTAGGTAGATGAAGGTACAGGTAGGTAGATGTAGGTAGATGAAGGTACAGGTAGGTAGATGTAGGTAGATGAAGGTACAGGTAGGTAGATGTAGGTAGATGAAGGTACAGGTAGGTAGATGTAGGTAGATGAAGGTACAGGTAGGTAGATGTAGGTAGATGTAGGTACAGGTAGGTAGATGAAGGTACAGGTAGGTAGATGTAGGTACAGGTAGGTAGATGTAGGTAGATGTAGGTACAGGTAGGTAGATGTAGGTAGATGTAGGTATCAACCAGCCGACAGACAAAGACTCACATATTGATCTGACGCTGATTCAAATCTACTCAAAGGCACAAGCGCTGCATTATCAGGCGATAGGGAGGCAATTGGGAGGTAATAGAGAGGCGATAGAGAGGCGATAGGGAGGTAATAGAGAGGCGATAGAAAGGCGATTGGGAGGTAATAGAGAGGCGATAGAGACGCGATAGGGATGCAATTGGGAGGTAAGTAATAGAGAGGCGATAGGAAGGTAATAGAGAGGCGATAGGGAGGTAATAGAGAGGCGATAGGGAGGCAATAGAGAGGTAATTGGGAGGTAATAGAGAGGCGATAGGAAGGTAATAGAGAGGCGATAGGAAGGTAATAGAGAGGCGATAGGGAGATAATAGAGAGGCGATATGAAAGTAATAGAGAGGCGATAGAAAGGTAATAGAGAGGTGATAGGAAGGTAATAGAGAGGCGATAGGAAGGTAATAGAGAGGCAATAGGAAGGTAATAGAGAGGCGATAGGAAGGTAATAGAGAGGCGATAGGAAAGTAATAGAGAGGCAATAGGAAGGTAATAGAGAGGCGATAGGAAGGTAATAGAGAGGCGATAGGGAGGTAATAGAGAGGCGATAGGGAGGTAATAGATAGGCGATGGGAAGGTAATAGAGAGGCGATAGGGAGGTAATAGAGAGGCAATAGGAAGGTAATAGAGAGGCGATAGGGAGGTAATAGAGAGGCGATAGGGAGGTAATAGAGAGGCAATAAGAAGGTAATAGAGAGGCGATGGGAAGGTAATAGAGAGGCGTTAGGGATGCAAATAGGAGGTAATAGAGGCGATAGGAAGGTAATAGAGAGGCTATTGGGAGGTAATAGAGAGGCGATAGGAAAGTAATAGAGAGGCGATAGGAAGGTAATAGAGAGGCGATAGGAAGGTAATAGAGAGGCGATAGGGAGGCAATAGAGAGGCGATATGAAAGTAATAGAGAGGCGATAGAAAGGTAATAGAGAGGCAATTGGGAGGTAATAGAGAGGCGATAGGAAAGTAATAGAGAGGCGATAGGAAGGTAATAGAGAGGCGATAGGGAGGTAATAGAGAGGCGATAGGGAGGTAGAGAGGCTATTGGGAGGTAATAGAGAGGCGATAGGGATGCAAATGGGAGGTAATAGAGATGCGATAGGGAGGCAATAGGGTGCCTGGCACTCATGATCACAAATTTGTTGAAAGTAAAGTTGCCTTCTTAGACCATACGGTTTATTGGGCAGAGGATGTTAAGGTCATGTTTCTTTGGCCAATGGTTAACAAGGGTATTATGTGACCAGCACAACGGCCAACCGCCTTTACTTTCCCGCAACTAAAGCCAGGTACCCATTAGAGTTGGGTGGACTAAAAATCCCGAAGTTCAATATCCCAGTCTTCAGCGAGATTTTAGCCCAGGACCCCAGGCTCGTTAGCCAAGCGCTTAACCACTCAGCCACCGTGCCTCCCTATATGATATATTGATATAGGTATAATTTGTATACATACACATGTCCTTATGTTGCAATAGCTTTTACAATCATTAGTCATACAGTCCTCTCTACGTGAATATTCGGTTGTAGTTAACTAATACCACTTGATAGGACTACATTCATATCATTTCCTATGTTCTCTCTTTTTCTCTCTGTCTCTCTTTCTCTCTCTCTCTCTCTATCTCTCTCTCTCTCTTTTCTCACGGCATCCACATCTACTGTTTTTCTATTTATCTACACTTTTTTATTTCTCTATCTGATTCTCTTTATCTCACTCTAACTCAAACACACACATACACTTATATATACATTCAACCATACTCACACATGCAATATGTGAAACCCCTCCTCCCCCCCCACACACACACACATACACTCAAAACACTGTCACTCAATTACGCACGCACACACACACGCACACTTAACCCCCGTGTAGCTTTATCACGTGATTCGGGAATACAAATAAATAAATAAAAATGTTTCATTCATTGTTAAAACCCTTGGAGGTGGATCCCGTACCCTCTAGCTAAAGGTTGCAATGGTTGGGGTCCCCTTCCCCCCAACTTAGGAGTGCGCTAATGAGCTTAATCCTCTCAGCGTCCTCCCTTCTCTTCTTCCTCTTCACCACCCGCCTGACCAGACATTTGGAAAATAAAATTTAGAAAAAAAAACGAAACAAAGGAAAAAATACATTTCTTATACATTTACTTACACATTTGACTTACACATTTGACTTACACATTTGACTTACACATTAGGTTTATGCAAGCCTCGGTTAGAAAGTGAGTCTAATTTATGCGCTCACATGCTGGGATAAAACAATGTGGACGTATCTATGGAGACTCCCAATCTAGTCCATTAGGACTAAAACAGAAAGATTTAAAAAACTCCTTTATCCCACTTTCGGTCAGAGTGTTCTAAGATCAGCTGTCGTCATCGAGAAGTACATAGAAGTCTAGTTCATAAAGCGCTGGTTGTGAGTGTGTATGTGTTTCGTGTGTGAATGTTGTTCGAATTTTTCATCTATACTGTTATTGTACAGTAGTTATGCTGATGTTGTCAATTGTAGTCAAACTGAATTTTCATTTGATTAGATCAATAAAATTATCTTATCCTACCTGGTAGCGCTCTATCTAGTAAGGCGACATGAAACATTTTATGTTTAGAGATTTATAAAATCTGGTATATACGTGTGTGAATATTATCAACAGTATGCATATTTCGTACCTCTTATTTTGGGAATCAAGTCCGCGAAAGCGAGCAACTTGCTCAAGCTAATAACCGACTTTTTTTTATTTTTTCATTCCACGAGTGCGAGCTAATTGCTTGGTAGTCACCTCTTTCGGGGGTTTTCCCCCCAAGTGAGCACTCCCTGCCCCATCCCCTCCTCAATACATGAACATGAGTAAACGCGCTACGCTTAGTTACACTGTGAGTCTTCTGAGCTCTCACAAAGCAATAACAGCGCACCAATTACTCATCAAAACTTTGGTGGCAATGATCGGAAATTCCCGGCTGAACTTTGAGTCACTATGGAAACTCTAGGACGCTATCGCCCTCAGTTGAACGCACGCACACAGACACACAAATATTGAAAAAAAAAATGATTCAGCACAAGATCGAGGTTAATATTGATGCTGATGACCACTCGATATGTTGGATTCAATTAGTGGTATTGTATATTGTATAAAACTATAACAATTCACATTGTCTGTCTGGTACAAATCTTGTGCATGTTATTTCTCCCACTTCCTAGTCTCGTATCGAGTAGAAATTTTACACAATTATTCAATAGTCGATAACAACACACGAATCAATAATAAAAAAAAGTAAGCAAATAATTAATGAATAAGTGTTAGTTAAATAGTGACTAAGTGTTAGTTAAATAGTGACTAAGTGTTAGCTAAATAGTGACTAAGTGTTAGTTAAATAGTGACTAAGTGTTAGTTAAATAGTGACTAAGTGTTAGTTAAATAGTGACTAAGTGGTAGTTAAATAGTGACTAAGTGGTAGTTAAATAGTGACTAAGTGTTAGTTAAATAGTGACTAAGTGTTAGTTAAATAGTGACTAAGTGGTAGTTAAATAGTGACTAAGTGGTAGTTAAATAGTGACTAAGTGTTAGCTAAATAGTGACTAAGTGTTAGTTAAATAGTGACTAAGTGGTAGTTAAAAAGTGACTAAGTGTTAGTTAAATAGTGACTAAGTGTTAGTTAAATAGTGACTAAGTGTTAGTTAAATAGTGACTAAGTGTTAGTTAAATAGTGACTAAGTGTTAGCTAAATAGTGACTAAGTGTTAGTTAAATAGTGACTAAGTGTTAGTTAAATAGTGACTAAGTGTTAGTTAAATAGTGACTAAGTGTTAGTTAAATAGTGACTAAGTGGTAGTTAAATAGTGACTAAGTGTTAGCTAAATTGTGACTAAGTGTTAGTTAAATAGTGACTAAGTGGTAGTTAAATAGTGACTAAGTGTGAGCTAAATAGTGACTAAGTGGTAGTTAAATAGTGACTAAGTGTTAGCTAAATAGTGACTAAGTGTTAGTTAAATAGTGACTAAGTGTTAGTTAAATAGTGACTAAGTGGTAGTTAAATAGTGACTAAGTGTTAGCTAAATAGTGACTAAGTGTTAGTTAAATAGTGACTAAGTGGTAGTTAAAAAGTGACTAAGTGTTAGTTAAATAGTGACTAAGTGTTAGTTAAATAGTGACTAAGTGTTAGTTAAATAGTGACTAAGTGGTAGTTAAATAGTGACTAAGTGTTAGCTAAATAGTGACTAAGTGTTAGTTAAATAGTGACTAAGTGTTAGTTAAATAGTGACTAAGTGTTAGTTAAATAGTGACTAAGTGTTAGTTAAATAGTGACTAAGTGGTAGTTAAATAGTGACTAAGTGTTAGCTAAATTGTGACTAAGTGTTAGTTAAATAGTGACTAAGTGGTAGTTAAATAGTGACTAAGTGTGAGTTAAATAGTGACTAAGTGGTAGTTAAATAGTGACTAAGTGGTAGCTAAATAGTGACTAAGTGTTAGCTAAATTGTGACTAAGTGTTAGTTAAATAGTGACTAAGTGGTAGTTAAATAGTGACTAAGTGTGAGCTAAATAGTGACTAAGTGGTAGTTAAATAGTGACTAAGTGTTAGCTAAATAGTGACTAAGTGGTAGTTAAATAGTGACTAAGTGGTAGTTAAATAGTGAGGTTTTCAAACAACAACCACATGGAAATCACTGGCGGATCCAGAACTTTGGAGTGGGGGGGGGGGCGATTTTTTTCCAAACCCTAACCCTAACGCCCAGTGAACCCTAACCCTAAGCATAAACGTGCGTACAGCACATATATATATATATATATATATATATATATATATATATATATATATATATATATATATATATATATATATTCGATATATGAGAATAAAATAAGACTGTTTCTCAATCTTCGGCGAAAAAAAACAACAGGAAAAAAAACAGTCATGTTGAGGCCTTTCTCTTGCAGGCTTGGGGGTCTGGGAAAGAGCTGTAAGTTTCCTCAGTGGGGTTCGGGGCGAAGCCCCTACAATCAAAAGTGCTTTCTTGCATTTTTCACTGCAGAAACGCTTTCTCCTGACATCTACAGCTCATTATTTATCAGTGGGGTTCGGGGCGAAGCCCCGACGCAAAAAGCGTTTTCTTCCATTTTTCACTGCAGAAACGCATTCTCCTGACATCTACAGCTTATTGTTTATCAGTGGGGTTCGGGGCGATGCCCCGACGCAAAAAGCGTTTTCTTGCATTTTTCACTGCAGAAACGCATTTTCCTGACATCTACAGCTTATTACTTATTAGTGGGGTTCGGGGCGAAGCCCCGACGTTTTCTTGCATTTTTCACTGCAGAAACGCATTCTCCTGACATCTACAGCTCATTGTTTATCAGTGGGGTTCGGGGCGAAGCCCCGACGCCAAAATCGTTTCCTTGCATTTTTCACGGCTGAAACGCATTTTCCTGACATCTACAGCTCATTATTTATCAGTGGGGCTCGGGGCGAAGCCCCGACTCCAAAAGCGTTTTCTTGCATTCTTCACTGCAGAAACGCATTCTCCTGACATCTACAGCTTATTATTCATCAGTGAGGTTCGGGGCGAAGCCTCAACGCTAAAAGCGTTTTTTTTTGGCATTCTTCACTGCAGTAACGCTTTCTCCTGACCTACAGCTCATTATTCATTCTATTATAAAGGGCCTTTTGAATAATATGGAAAAATATTCAAATATTCTAATATGAATTTATAGTCCCTTAATACATTGCAAATACAACCGATTTGTTCTTTGAAAAGATAAGATACCCAACATATTTAGAAACAAAAAAAATTCGATTAATAATATTCAATTAAATGTAAGCATAAATTGTGAGTTATAGTCCTAAATTTATTTAACTAGAAAAATATGAGATAGAGTAAAGGTTGGAAAAAGTCGACTAGGAAAAGATTATCTGGCTTTTGAACTAATCTCAACCGTGACTGATATATTGAAAAATTTCGTTTAAATTATAACTTTTCCAAAGCAAAGTCTTTCTTAAAATAGTTATGATATACTCATGTGAAATTACACAAACTCTGTCTGGAAAGGGGAATGGCGGTAAAATGAAAACGAATAATCCTCCCTCCTTTTTATAATTTCTGCTAATGATTGCATTTTGCATTAAAGAATAGGGGTTGGGCGACTCGATATAAGAATTTACTTTATAGCATATATAAATTATATTAGTGACAGTTTTTTTTTTTTTTTTGTAGTTTCTTACTGTAATACCAAAAGAAAAAGTATTGGTTTGTCTGATGGGGGTGAAGGTGATTGAATGTATCGCACTTCCACCTATTTATATTATATAGATATTCGACTAATTTTGTTCACATACTATGATTTCTCCATAAAAGTAGGACCGCCCCCCCCACTCAAAGGGTTTAGATGGGAAGGGCAGTAGAGGTATTCGCTCCCCCCCTTCCAATCGGCCAAAGATGAACGACATAATATAAAGACCTGTTAAAATACCAATAAAAAGTTTTAATCATATAGATATTTAATTGATTCTGTTAGCAAGCTGTGATTTCTACAAATAAATAGGACCGCCCCCCCCCACTCGAAAGTTTATGGTGGGGGGGGGGGGCGGATTGATGCCATCGCCCCCTCCCGACCCTACCAAATCGGCCAAATTACTAGAAGGGGGGGGGGCGAAATAATCTAAAAATAGGTTGAAATATAAATAATTAGTATATATTATTAACATAAGTATTAATTCGTATACAAATTGTGTGAATTCTATACTAAAATTCGTCCGCCCCCCCCCGAGGGGGGGGGGTCGGCCGAGTGGGGGGGCGATCGCCCCTACCGCCCCCCCCCCCCTGGATCCGCCAGTGATGGAAATAGATATTGCAAAAGTGTTGAGAAATTGGACATTGATTCTTCTGGTTCTCCGATTATTTAAGCTTTTTTTTTAATGTGTTTTTTTATGTGTTTGTTTAGGCTCTACATATACTAATAATACTTACGAAACTCGACCATGGCTGTGCCAGAGAATGAATACTCGTTCGTTTCTAACATAAAATAATAATAATAAAGCTCTTAATCGTGTCCGAAGAGTAATGATGAATGCAGTATTTCCAGTGGCTACGTAGCCCAAGCATTTTATATATCGCCAATCTACAATCTACAACCAAACGATGACCTGTAGGTAACCACAATAATCTTAAGTTTTTATTCATTTTCTAGCGCATAATACAAATAGTTTATATACAGATTTCACGTTTATGGTCAAGCAATATGGCAGGCCCATACTTCCGGTGATAGTTGTAAAAAGATCTTAGATTTATGCATGTACCGGTGATAGCTACAAAAGTATCTTAGATTTATGCATGTACCGGTGATAGCTACAAAAGTATCTTAGATTTTTGCATGTACCGGTGATAGCTACAAAAGTATCTTAGATTTATGCATGTACCGGTGATAGCTACAAAAGTATCTTAGATTTATACATGTACCGGTGATAGCTACAAAAGTATCTTAGATTTATGCATGTACCGGTGATAGCTACAAAAGTATCTTAGATTTATGCATGTACCGGTGATAGCTACAAAAGTATCTTAGATTTATGCATGTACCGGTGATAGCTACAAAAGTATCTTAGATTTATGCATGTACCGGTGATAGCTACAAAAGTATCTTAGATTTATGCATGTACCGGTGATAGCTACAAAAGTATCTTAGATTTATACATGTACCGGTGATAGCTACAAAAGTATCTTAGATTTATGCATGTACCGGTGATAACTACAAAAGTATCTTAGATTTATACATGTGTAACAAGCTCCAGGCTGAGAGCAATCAGAGCCCAAGTTATGTACAGACATAGTGCATCCTAGCGGCAGCTCTCCAATGTTTTGTGGTACAAAATCAAATCAGATATTAATATTCTCTTAACCCCCCCCTCCCTTCCACCCTCATATTTCTTTCAAGCACTCATCGTGACGTGAGCACTGCATGACTCAATGTCTCCTCACTACTCCCCTCCCACTAGTCACTCACCCTATAAACCCAAGATTTCCCCCCCCCCAGCCCCCCATTTCCCGGGGCGCTTTGTTTTGATGCAGTGAGTGTTGATTTCTTCTTTGTGTCAAAGACAAGGAACTGTTTAAAAAGAAAAAAAAACCTTCCAGATCTAAATGAATTCGTCTTCACAAGTCTTCCCACATAGATCTACATCCATATAATTTAGCACAGAGGCGGCGCTTTTAAGGCAGAATTCAGGAGGAGAAAAGAACTAATAGTGAGTGGGCAAAACATAAATATTGCTTGCAGCCCACAGGGGCTGACAAATAGAACTCTAAATATCAGTTCAAGTTTCATCACTTTGAAATCCACGAGACTGCATGGAGACACGTGCTTAACTTGCAAACCTAGGTGTGACGCAACTTCCGGTGGTTATCCGGAACTTGTTTTTGATTGGACAGAGTTCAACAAAGAAAAGTTTAATTTCAAGCCCAGTCAACGCATCATTAAACATATATATTTATATATAAATATTATTATTATTATTACATGCGGAAACAATTCGCACCTTCAAAAAAAAAATCAATTCTTAATTCTTCTCATTTTTATAAGGGCCAGAATGTTTATTTCGAACATAGATGCACAAAATCTGTCACCAATTTTAAAATAAATGGAAGCAAACAAATAACAAAAAATATATTAGCTTTGTCACATTCCACGTAATGCAGCGGTATTCCGAAAATTCCGGAACTGTGATCGAATTTTTTATTTAAAACATCTCTCAAACAGATGTCAGAATTTGACCTCCACATCGTGTGTGTGTGTGTGTGTACAGAGGGAAGCATTGATATGTAGAGAAAAAGAGATTGGGGGGGGGAGCCAGAGAGAGAGAGAGAGAGAGAGAGAGAGTCATGCGATGATCTTCCCTTCAGTTCTGAACGTCTTCCTAATGTTTTAATTAGCTTCTTTCACCATCTGACACCAGACGGTGCATCATCGGTGCCGGCAGTGAATGGGGCGGGGAGGGGGGGGGGGAAGAAAGCAAGAGATGGGGGCGGGGGGGGGGGGTTGGGGGGGGGCTGTTCTTGGTCGTGTGTCTTTGACAATGAGGAGAAGGGGATGACACATCCAGTTAGAACAATGACGCCAGACACTCACTCACGCACACAACTTATACACTCACGCACTCTTACTCACTCGCGCGCGCACATGCACGCGCATTCATTCAAGCGCGCAGGTTACAAAAAGAATTCAATATATTCGATTCATAATGCTTGGTTACCATAGTGATGAAAAACTTTTTTTAAAAAATACGTGAAAAAAAAAAACGTCACCATTAAAAAACAAACTTTTAAAACATGAAAAAAAAAAAGTTTTTTGTCAGCAAAACTAAATTTGAAACTTTTGAATCAAACGTTTAAAGTAATATATTAGAAACACAGCCTCGGGTTCTTAAACACATAATGTAACTATGGTAAACATTGAAACAGGAAGCTCAAGTTGTTAAACACATAGAACCTTGTAACTATGGTAAACATTGAAACAGGAAGCTCCAGTTGTTAAACACATAGAACCTTGTAACTATGGTAAACATTGAAACAGGAAGCTCAAGTTGTTAAACACATAGAACCTTGTAACTATGGTAAACATTGAAACAGGAAGCTCAAGTTGTTAAACACATAGAACCTTGTAACTATGGTAACATTGAAACACGTTCAGATTCTGATTTAAACTTAGCCTTAAAAAGCCTCTTAATTTTTTTTCCTGGGATCATATGATAGGTTTAAACTTAAATGTCGGATGCCTTCTAGATTTAAGCTTAGATGTCTGATGCCTGATAGGTTAAAACATAGATGTTAGATACCTGTTTTAATTAAACTTAGATGCCTTATGTCAGCTAGTTTAAACTTAGATGTCGGATACCTGCTAGGTTTAAATTTAAATATCGGATGCCTTTTTGGTTAAATCTTTAGTTAAATGTAGATTGGTCGATATTCAAAGAGTGTAAACTATTATCGTGTGCATTTCGAATTAGTCGTGACGATGTTTTGTATATCCCAAAAACATGAATCTTATGTCAGGTGAATGGAAATATGAATAATTTTATTGAACTTTGAACTCTTCGGTAAATGACACAAGAAAAAAGCTAAATATTTTTTAGGACTTTGTCAATGTCATACTTCCGTTAGAATTCTCTTTTGTAATCTAGAGACTGGCTGTGAGTAGGCCTAGATGGATGCCTTGCCGTATGGTTATTAATTTCGTTTTGACTGTCATTACGGTAATCCCGAGTTCCAACCCATCCGTTGTCATTTTCTGCCGTCCTGCATGAGGTTTGGGCCAGGTAAGAATTTTTAATTTCTGATGGAACATGAGAAACTTCTAAAACCATGTTCGCATGTTTTAAATTCTGAGACCTCTTCCTTCCGTTATTGAACAAACAAAGATATTGAGGCCACGTGACTACTGGTCATTCAGAGCAAGACTTCTGCTAAACAAACTGATACTCGACAAGAAGAGGAGGCTGTATTGTCTTAGTGGGCCCCTGCTGACCCACGCCTTAAAAAAAAGAAAGTCAGTTCCACCTATGCACACTATTGCTCAGAAATAACATCTCATCACCAAACAATCCCCACCTGAGAAACAAAATACAGAAATTATTCCAATCCAATAAAATATTTTTATGACTCTTCTGCCAATGAGTTAGAATTGATTTCTCCCTCTTTTCTTTTTTAATGAAGCCCTGACCTAGAAATAAACCCAGTAGTTTTATAGACGTTAATTACATCACTGGTTGCGCACAAGAAACAGACAAAATAAACTATTGACCTGGGCACACACGAACACAGTGGCGTAGCAAATCATGGCGTAAAGGGGGGCTCATTGCTTCAGGGCCCATGGCTAATAGGGGCCTACAATGGCTTGCAGTCATTTATCGCTATTAAGAGGATGTCAGCCTACAAGCAGTTGAGTGTCAAGACAAATTTAAACTTTGTGTCAAGACACAAATACTTGTGATATGTTATACATACATTGGAATGTCTTTTATTAAACTTTCAGATATATGTACACTAATATATAGGGTCAGTCGTTGCATTTAGTGACCTTCTGGGTTGTTGAAAAAAAAAGTCACATTCTTGAACCCTGACCCACTGGTGCCTTGCCATGTCTAAGCCTGGGTACATTGGTGCTTTGCTACGTCACTACCTGGGCCCACTGGTGAAAGCTACGTGACTACATGGGCCCACTGGTACCTTTCTACGTCACTACCTGGGCCCACTGGTATCTTTCTACATCACTACCTGGAACCAGTTATGAGTGTATTCGTGTGTTTATGTATGTGTGTATGTGTGATATAGCAAGGCACCAGTGGTCGAGCAGTGCTTTACTACGTCACTACCTGGGCCCACTGGTACCTTTCTACGTCACTTCCTGGGCCCACTGGTACCTTTCTACGTCATTACCTGGGCCCACTGGTACCTTTCTACGTCACTACCTGGGCCCACTGGTACCTTTCTACGTCACTACCTGGGCCCACTGGTACCTTTTTACGTCACTACCTGGGCCCACTGGTGTCTTGCTACCTCATTGCCTTGCCAACTGGTGCCTTGCTACGTCACACACACAAATACACTCATCATTGTTTTGTTATAAATGAGATGATCAAGATGTTTCTAGATATCCATTTCTGTACAAGGTCTCTATTAGAAACCAAGATTGAGGGTGGGGTGAAGGAGAGAAACGCTAAGCACCATTAGATCGTCTGCTTCTTCTTTGAAGAAAAAAAAAACTATTAAAAAAAAGAAAACAAGAAAAAAAAATTGGGGGAGGGGGGCTGACGATGAAGTAATCAAAGAATGCAGCACTGACCTAAATAAATAATATTTCAACTCCCCCCCCCCACATCTCCCCCACCCCCTTCACAAAATGCAAGTGAGTCACACGAAACAATCAGACGGCGACCCCCATTCCATTGTTTGTTATCGCCGCCCTGCTTTTAGTCTCCGGGAACAAACGCTGCACTCCAAGCTTCGTAACGCGCATGCGCCGTGAGCCGCATAGTCAAATCACCGGGCTCAAACTTGACAGCATCGTCGTATCGTGGCGCGAACTGCTTTGGCTGCAAGGAACCTTTGTATTTGTTCACTTGCGTGCCGACTGATGTAATCTGCTGGTTTGATTCGTTTTTATCGGAACTACTTTAGACGAAAACAAGAAATAAAATAGGCTTGGTGCGCGCCCGGAAGCGGAAATGCGAGATTTAGATGTTTTTAAATGGCTGCCACTCGAAACGCAGTAAAACGATCGTCGACGTTGGGAAATGAGTCGATAATGAGCATTAGAACTTAGGTCAAACGTCGATTTGTTACCAATCAATTGAGGTACCTAATTATGCAAATTATATTCTAAGATTTTCTGAAATAGGGTTGAACTAATCACTAACTAAATCTTTTTTATATAAGATAATTTACACTTTAAAACAGAATTTTTTAAAATGATTTTTTTAAAGACAGTATCTACTTTATATAACTTAAGGAGTGATTGTTTCTCTCTTAATAACTAATGAACGTCCTCGCTCCCAGATTGCCCACCCTCTAGAATAACTAGGGGTTAAGTGAATGTATAAATCTACTACACTTTATATTATTCTAATGGTAGGTCCTTAGATCTAGACCTAGTAGACGATGCATTAAATTCTTAAATAACATAATAATAATAATAACAAGGTTACAAAGACAGTTTGTATGGAAATACAAGCTCAAAATTGGCCCCCGAAGTGGTCCATCCAGGCAGGTAAAAAGAAATGATTTAATATTTTCAGAAAGAACAACAGAATGAAATTTTATCAAAGAAAAATGACAGAAGAATGGAGAAAGAAGGTTGAAGGATCTTGTGTGGTGCCCCAGCGGTCCACAGACCCAAGGATAGGTGAAAGTTAGATGTGAACCTGGTCTAACTAATGTATTATAATGAATATATAATTGCTTTATTTATTTGTAAAGGGACAATCTCTTATTCCTCAAGGAAAAGAAATTTTCGTAAAAAAAAAACAACAAAAAAACAAGATTACAAAGACAGTTTGTGTGGAAACACAAACTCAAAATCGGCCCCCGAAGTGGTCCACCTAGAGTCTTTACCAAAAATCGAACACGGGACTTCCTGTTCCAGGTGCTTTACCCCTCAGCCACAGCATCTCCATATATTCATTTAGCCTCCACTTATATTTTTTAAATAATAATTATTAACATTATCCATACATTCAAAATTAATAACATGTTACATGTAATAAAGAGAAACTAAAAAAGATTTATTTTTCTTACAAAATTAGATAATTTGGCAACACGAAAAAAAAAAAAAAATCTTGACCTACTTTAAGCTACAATTGTGTACAAATGACTTAACAAGACTTTCCCCTCGCAAATAAAAATTAATAACTCCATTGTCATTTGTCTTACTAACTAGACATAGATCTAGCTAGATCTAGACCTAGTCTTAGATCTAAATCTAGATTCAAGATCTAAGCCTAGATCTAGAAATAGATCTAAGTCAAGATCTAGAGTTAGATTTAAGTCTAAATATAAATTTTTGGGATATACAAAAGATCGTCACGACTAATTTCAGTCAAGAGCCATCGGGCTTTATTCTTTCTTTGAAAATCGACCAATCTAGTTTTAACTAAAGATTTAACGAAATTCATTGAAAAGTGGTGTAATTTTTTGAAAAATCTGCTTGCATCAGAACTTTCAATGATCTGAAATATCATGATGTCCGATTTTCATTTTCTCTTCTAGTTTTTGAGATCTAAACGGGACGGACGGACGGACAGACAGGCCACAGAAAACTAATAGAGTCTTTTCCCCTTTCGTTGGCCGCTAAAAATGTGAGTGATATTTACAAAGTGCATTCTTGGCTTTTTTTAAAGAAACAAATGTTTTCTTTTAATTTTGGCAGCTAATTGACCAGAAAAAAAAAACCACAGTGAACTAATATTTATATTTGTTGTGAACATTTCTTGTACGTTTCATAAATATATCTGACTTAATGATACTGAAAATATACACACAGAAAATATCATTCTTTGTTAACTTGTGACATTATCTCCCTTACATTTATGTTTTGTTTTAGAATTGGTGCATTTTTATGAAAAAATTGCATAATTAATTGCACCTAAACTTTGCAAGCCACATCCCATGGTGAAATAATATTTTTCATTTCTCTTCTAGTTTTTGAGATCTTAGTGTGACAGACGGACATTTTGCACAAACGTAATAGCGGCTTTTCCCTTTACGGTGCCGTTAAAAATTTCCTTTAGTTCAGTATTCTATCTGGGTATAGGAGGACAGCGGTTCACGCGAAAATATGGAAAAACTACTTATTAATTGTTGTTTTAAATTTATGTTCAACTTATATGCATACTAAATAGATTTTTTCTCTTAAAAATAATAAACATTTTTTTTTTGTAAATGTAGTAGTTAGTATAACAGATCTTACTTAACTTAGCAATACAAATGTAAAACAAAATTGTTTTGACAAAAAATCTAAAACCGTTTGCATAAATATGTTAAAAATATGGTAAATAGTCATCTCCCCTAATAAGGAGTCTCCCGTGTTTGTTACTATTAATAGTGAATAGCTGTAAAAAAGGTGTATTTTTATGAAAAAAAAAACTGCCTGCAATAGTTGTTTTAAAAAATTAGATTTTTCGCTTTTAGAAAAGAAAAAAGTAGCCATGCATTAGAACTTTGAATGGTCTAAAATATTATGATGATGGATTTTCACTATCTTTTCTAGTTTACGAGATCTAAACGGGACGAACGGACAGACGGACAGACATTCCACACAAAACTAATAGCGTCTTTTCCACTTTCGGGGACCGCTAAAAATCGTTCTCCTTACTTGCTGCATCTTTTTATCATAATTACTGTACAAATGAGCAATGTTGATTTAGTAACCCCCAAAGTGTCCATTTCAGTCAGTGATATCCCTTGTTGTGTCCACATGCTTGGCGCCCCCATTACAAAGACAAAACCAATACAAGTAAATTGACGTGGCCATGACACGCCATGCTACGCCCCTCCCACCCAGCCACATTCTCCCGTCATCGCTCAACCACTTAGCCACATTTCGTTGCACACGCTCACCACGACCCATTCCCAAATGCTGCTATGACACATCAGCACCCTTCACCAAAATCTGACCAGTCCCACTCCCCCCTTTCCCCCATGTAACATCTCCCCCCTGTTTTCTTGTTTTTCTCCCTTTCATTTAAATATTATCTCCCATTGCTCATGAGGGGAGATAATTCTTGTGTTCCATTGTCAGTAAGATCCTTCAGTAACTGAAGCGCGCCTTTTCCCAGAACTTAAGAGAATCCACGTCCTTCTGGCTAAATGAGAAATCACAGAACAGCTCTTTCACTGAGTCATCGATGGTCATCCGAGAACTGGACATCAATGGACAGCACATAAACCTTCTGTGTGGGCCACCATTACCAGGACTTACCAATACCGCATTTGTAGGACCGCCAGACAAGGCTGGATGGGTCATTAGTCCAGCCGTTGACAAGAATTGTGGACACTTAATGGCCATTTGTAACCTTAAGAGTGTGGACAAAAGAAAACAAAACAAGATGTTCGAGCTTTTAATCACGTGATAGCCTCACCGAGTCACGTGACATAGAAACATCAACATTTAAGTCGGAAGTGTTTTTTCGTGTTGGTATTTCTTGGTATTTTTAAAGGGAATTCAATGTGGCCTTTAGGACTTAGATCTACTGGTATTTGGAATAATAGGAAGACATTGTGGCCTGTAGGACTTAGATCTACTGGTATTTGGAATAATAGGAAGACATTGTGGCCTGTAAGACTTAGATCTAATGGTATTTGGAATAATAGGAAGACATTGTGGCCTGTAGGACTTAGATCTAATGGTATTTGGAATAATAGGAAGACATTGTGGCCTGTAGGACTTAGATTAACCGGTATTTGGAATAATAGGAAGACACTATGGCCTGTAGGACTTAGATTAACCGGTATTTGGAATGACAGGAAGACATTATGGCCTGTAGGACTTGGATCTACCGGTATTTGGAATGACGGGAAATCAATGTGGCCTCTAAGATCTAGATCTACCGGTATTTGGAATGACAGGAAGACATTATCCTAATGTTGTAGTTGTTAAGTAGCAATTCGGATTTCAAGTCGAGAATGTTTCAAACACAGACCTATATATATCTAGACTGGCCATGGACATCTTTTAACACTACAAAAAAATGTAGTGAACATTTTTGAAAAAATTGAAACAAGGCGTTGTTTTGTAAAGTAGTCAAATGAAGGAATTTTTTTTAAAGCTAACCTATGTAACATATAATTTAATTTTTAGATCTAGATCTAGTAATTGAACATCGAAAAAAGAGCACTCTCGTCTCATAATTATAATTTGCAATTTTTAGATACATAATCTAAAAGGAACTAGGTAATCAATCTATTTAAATGCTACTGCACTCGGACTCGAAGACAAGCCTTATTAATTAAGATGACTAAATATCTACGTTTTGCACTATCCCGTCTTAATGGACACTAACAGGAAATGGCTTTATTAAATGAATTGGCGTGAATATATAGCTTTGTGATTAATACATAGTATATATATAGGTCTGTGAGTTGATCAATTTGTTTCCGTTTTCCAGTCTAGATATAATATATATAGGTCTGTGGTTTAAAATCGTAAATATTAACTCTGATGTATTAACTAATTTTTATTATTCAATGTAAATGTCTCATTTACTTAACCCAGAGTCTAGTAGATCTAACTCTAGAATCTACATTATTGTTTTTAAAAAATGCTAACCAAAAAAAAAAGGAGTCCCAAAACTGCCAGTGTGTTGGTTTATTTTTCTTATCAATTTTAAGCATGTAAAATAAGCGAATTAAAAAGTCTCATCGGCCAGTCTAGGGTTGTGAGTCCGTGTGTATATTGTTAGGATGCAATTAGGAATTTGGAGCAAAAAGTTATTTGTTTCATCAAAGTGTTCAGCGTTTGACTTCAAAAGACAACGACGCGACTAGTCAAAAAATAAGACTAGAAATTAAAGTGTAACGAAAGTAAACAGTCTCTTGGCAGCTTTCATAGACCGCCTTTAGTTTCTGGAGTAAATCTTTAACTTAGCGACATTCAACGGCCCCCTTCATTACGTATAACATTTCTTGTTCGTTCTTCATCCAGCAGCCTCGATTATTTTCTACTTTGATGGCATTTCGGCTTTGTTAATCCGTTCGGTTATGTGGATCAACAAACATGGCACAAGATACAGCGCGGAGGTGTTTATATATATATATTGTTGTAACTCTTGGGTAGGCACTCAACGTAAAGACAGGCAACACAACACAGTGTAACAGGAAATAAATAGTTGTGTTTATTCACTAGGACAAACACATAACATCCTTCAGCTTCCTCAGAGTCTTCCTACTAAGTATACCAGTCCTTTGCTACTTAACCCGAAAGTGGACAAACGACAGCCTTCCACGCTTCGCTCCAGGTCCCCTCTACAACCTTCAGGCAGCACAAAAGCTGGCTTCTTAGTTTCCAAACATTCAGACTCTTCACAATCCCTGATGCACTGTTCTTCTCTCTATCCTAGTCTCTTCCTGTTTACGTTCACTAGTGCGCTAGTGCGCACCTCAAGCACTGATGAAAGGCAGGGTTACAACAATATATATATATATATATATATATATATATATATATATATATATATATATATACAGGAATGATAAGATACTTATCAAGCAAGTTGAATTGACAGAAGGCTTAGAGTGTTTCTGACAGACCGACACTTTTGGTCCGCGAGCCACAGTTTGAGAAACTGCAAAACGTGGTGTCTAAAAGAATCATGGGACACAATGCAGTCTGTCTGCTATCAATGTCAATTTGTACCGCTCTTCAAAGCAAGGAGACAACAGAGTGAGCAGTGACGTCATGTGACTACATGCTGGAAATAATCTTGTTATTTTTTTATTTTTTTTTTGGGCTCTCATTCCCGGAGGGCGCCGCAGCGCCATGCAGAGCGACGCCACACACGATGAGGGGCGGCTTACTGGTTGTAAAATTAGTGTCTGGCGACATCCAGACAAAAATGGCTGCGAATGTCTTTTGATAGAAAATCTACTTTGTTTAATTGATCAGATCTAAATAATGGTAATAATTACAACGATCGCACAAACACTCACAGACAAAAATCAAACACACACACACACAAAACAACAACATAAAAATACTTAAAAAACAAAAAGATATTTATCTCCTTTATGCAACTTATAGAACGAACGGAAAAGCGTTAGAACCTTTTTTGAAATCCGTGTCCATCGAGGTTCCATTTTCCATGAAGTTACGAGTAAATTATAAACGCAATGGAGATGATAGGAAAAAGAGTGAATGAAAGAGGAAGGAGAATAAAAAAAAAACAAAAAAAAAAACAAGGTTACAAAGACAGTTTGTGTAGAAACACAAACTCAAAATCGGCCCCGGAAGTGGTCCACCCAGTCAGGAAAAAAGACAGGTTTCAATATTTTCAGAAGAATACCGGAATTAAATTCTATCGGAAGTTGTCCACAGTGGCAGGTAAAAAGGCAGGTTTCAATATTTTCAGAAAGAATATCATAATGAAATTCTATTAAAGGCATATGACAGAGAAGAATGGAGAAAGAAGGTTGATAGATCCTGTGTGGTGCCCCAAAGGTCCAGCAGACCAAGGGATAGGTGAAAGTGAATGTGATGTTAGATGGGAACCTGGCCTAACTGATGTCTTATAATGAGTATCTAATTGATCTAATTGTTTTGTAAAGGATCAATCTCTTATTCAAAGCCTCAAGAAGAAAAAAAAACATTTCCGTAAAAAAATCAAAAAAAAAAAAAACTTTAGTTTTGTGTTTCTCATGCATATATCGTGATCGCAGTTCACGAGAAAATATGAAAAACTACTTATTAATTGTTGTTTTAAATTATGTCCAACTTATTTGCATAGTAAATCTATTTTTTTCTCTTTAAAAAAAGTTAACATTTTTTTTCTAAGTGTAGCAATTAGTATGACAGAACTTACATAACTTAGCAATACAATTGTAAAAACTAATATTTTTTGATAAAAAGTCTAAAACCATTTGCATAAATGTGTTTAAACAAATTATGCGATTTGGCCTTCCTTACTAAAAAGCCTCCCGTGATTGTTACTATTAATAGTGAATAGTTGTAAAAATGGTGTATTTTTATGAAAAAACTGCTTGCATAATTGATTTTAAAAATTAGATTTTTCGCTTTCAGAAAAGAAAACAGTGGCATTGCATCAGAACTTTGAATGATCTAAAATATCATGATGTCCGATTTTCTTTTTCTCTTCTAGTTTCTGAGATCTAAACGGGACGGACGGGCGGACAGACAGGCCACACAAAACTAATAGCGTCTTTTTCCCTTACGTGGGCCGCTAAAAAAAGAGAGAGAAAACAAAGAAAAGAGAGAGAGAGAGATAGAGGCAGAAAAAAAAGAGAATTTGAAGAAAAAAATAGATGGGAATAAGAGAATTACAAGAGAGAGAGAGAGAGAGAGAGATATATTATTAGCAACTATTGACAACTTTTTGTCGTCAATACAAACAGATCCTTGTGTAACACAGACTGACAGAGTGACAGAAACTAGAAGGAGATCAATGAGGCAAGAAAGATGAAAGAATGTAATCCCTGAGGAAGTCAAAGCTATACTTACAGTCAATTTTATAGTGGACTTTTTGTTTTCAGTTCCGTTTTATTTTTGTTTGTCATTATTTCCAGGAATTTTTTTTTAAACTGATTTTATTTTTATTTTTTTTCAAAATCCAAAATTTTTAAATTACTTTCTATATTAATGCTTCCATTTATTTATTTTTTTACCTTATTTCTCTTCGTATCACCGACCACTCCAAAATGTCTTCAAAGATTTTTTCGAATCTCTAGTTAGATGTCAAATGCCTTATCAATCGATCAAACAGATGGATGCATAGAGAAACAGATAGGTAGATGAAACAGAGGAGTAAGCTGCAAATAAAATGAACTCAGAATTGGAAGTCTCCGCGTGACTTATGAGAGAACTGAAAGATGAAACTGAACCATCAGGTTCTATTTTTTTTTCTTCTTGTAAGACATTTTTTTATTTATACTGCATATCAACACTTCAAGCATGTCGTCATGTCAATCAGGAGGTGAGGCTAGAGAAGCAGATTGGGAGCACAGTGGCTGAGGGGTTAAGCGCTTGGCTTCCAAACCTGGGTCCTGGATTGGAATCTCGGTGAAGACTGGGATTTTGAATTTCGTGGATTTTTAAACGAGTCCACCCAGGTCTAATGGGTACCTGACTTTAGTTGGGGAAAGTAAAAGGTGGTTGATCGTTGTGCTGGCCACATGACACCCTGCTCGTTAACCGTTGGGCCAGAGAAACAGATGGCCTTAATATCATCTGCCCTATAGAGGTCTGGAAGGGGAACTAACTTAACTAGAGGAACAGATTGACGAGAACGTAGACGGGAACTATTGTGATGTCATGTATTAAATGACTTTGATGTCACATGTTTCCACATAACCAACCAGAATTATTCCACCCATTCATAGATTCTCCAGGAAATGTTTCCACTCATTTTTAAGTTTTTAGGGGGGGGGGGGGCATTCACATAGCTCAGCGGCGGAATCGAACTTTTTTATACAAGAACGTCACAAGAAGCTCAAATCCGACACTAATATTGATGGGGGAGGTGGGGGGGGGAGGTGAGAGAACAAAATGACGTCATGAAGCAGGCGATGAATGACGGGGGACGCTGGACGGACAAATACTGAACATGTTCTGGGGGGAATCAAAGAGAGATAACTGAAGACATTCTCTCCCACTGGTTACAAGGCATCGTCTCCCTTTTGGCAACACCAAGGTTAGCAATTAATAAACAATTAAGATTTCCGAGCGGGCGCCTGGCATTGTGACTCAACCCCTTCCTCTCCCTCCACCCCTTCCTTCCGAAGTCATGAATATGCAAATATGAGCCGAAACCTTCTCCGCTTCATCCCCGCTCCAACAGCGAATATTTTTTCTCTCCCTTTTTTTCCCCCTGGCCGTGACAACTCCAGAACCTGGTCATATTTTGTTGTTTAGGAGCCCGATTATGATATTATCTTTATTCCGCCATTTCTCCCCGTGTCCTGGATAATTGACATGTTTTGTGGTAGGACTATATGATTGGTGAGCAATAAACCTGGGCCACTCTACTCACGGAGTGAGTCATTGTCAGTCAATGACTTTAGTGGTTCGACTTTCAGTGCTGGGTGACACCGGGACCATGGCGGTTTGAGAACCACTTAAAATGACTTGATTTATGACTGCTGTGAGTCACGAGGCTGGGGTGGTGGGGTATGTTTAAAATAATAATTTCTAAAAAGAAATTGTGTGTCATTTATTTGCTGCATGTTTTTGAGTCTCTTTGACTGACTGATCTGATCAAGAACTGACAAGTCTAATGAGTTCCAATTGTTTTAAAACACATTACTTGACTTTGGCTGAATGCCAAGATTATGCCTTTACTGTGAATGCGGTTTAATGATTTCTGGATGTAGTCGAATACAGCAAAATTTGAAAGACAAAGTTGTTAGGTGCGCAGCGTGGTGTGAATGTGGAATGGTGCGAGTGCGTGTTGAAGGGGGAAAAAAAGGAGGAACAGACAATGGGGTATTGTGAACGAGAAGATTATTGACATTGGTATTCATAATCTACAAACCGTAGTTCTGTTTGGTCATTGGTTAAAGAGTGTCGTCTGGTCGTAACAATAGTGAATTTCTACTTCAACCAAAACTAAAAAAAAAAAAAGGTTAACACAATATCTCAATAGCCAATTTTGAAACATAAAAAATATTTAAACGAGAAGCCTCTGTCTATTTTTATAAATGAGTAGTAGTCTATTTCTTATAGATCTACATAGGCGTCTGCCTATAGGGCCAATTCAACGTTTATCGACTCACTGGACTATCCACATCGTCCTATAACCTCGACCACCTTGCGATACATTTTAATACAATAATTTTTACTTTGTCTAGTTTTTTACTTTTGATATCCGGTTTTCAGCAATACAATTTAGTAACATAGAAAAGAAGGCAAGGCGATATGGAGAGTTTTTGTTTTCTGACACCAACGACAAAAGAGAAGAGCATTATGTTATTTCTTAAACTATTTCTAGTGTATAGAAATAAAGATCTGACGGCCATCCCCCTGGTTTTGGAGTGTGCGTTTGGGTGTTTCCAATGTGATTATGAAGATTGGGAGTATTTATAGCGAGAGAGAGAGAGAGAGAGAGAGAAACAGAGAAACAGAGAGAGAGAGAGAGAGATTTGTTTAACTATCAGTTTATTTCATTACATCTCAAGTTGACTTTGTCTATATTGTAATAATAATATAGGCTATTTAGTCTTGTTCACAAAAAAATGTATTCAAGTTTTTTTTTCACACTTTATAAGTTAATATTTACTTTGCCTACACTGGTTTAGTTTTCTACCAGCAGTTCGGTGCTATAAGTCAATGATTGTCAACAACACCACCCCACCAACACACCTCACGATACACACACACCTATTTTATTTATATCTATCTTCTTGATTGTTATACTGACTATAAAATACATTACGTTTATTGCAAGGTTACTCTGGGATCGTATCTTGTGGCCAAACTCACCCATGTCTTCGCCTGATCGCTCGTTCGCCTCCCACGCTGAGCTAATGGACAGAGCCGATCGTAATAATCATCCTCTGGAAAACTCTGAAAGCCAAGATCAATCTGCTAATCACTCGAGCGTAAAAGGTCCCTTTTTTTTTAGGGAGGGAAGAGGAGGGAAATTTTCGACACTGATGAGGGAGAAAGGGACTCCCCCCCCCCCCGCCTCCCCCCCCTCTTCCCACACACTTTTCATGAACCTCGAGGTTTGTGTGTGTGTGTGTTTTATCTTCCTTATCGTGATGTTCCATCGGGAGGCTTCTCACATTAAAGGACACTGGGGTGTCATTGGAAGCAGCGGCAAAAAAGGATGGGGAGAGAAAAAAAAGTGACCATTTTGTGGGATGGAGAGGGGGGCGGGAGCGATAAGAAGGTGACGAATTTCTCATGCATCACGCTTTAACATCTGCTAGCTGCGGTTATCCATCTTTGGTGAGGGTGAGCGAGCTCTCTAAGGAAAAAGTTTATCATTTGGGTTCTTTTTTTTTTCCCTCCATCAAAATGTGACTTCGTTTGAAAAAAAAAAGATTTTAAATATGAAACATTTTTTAACTCTTTGAATGCCACACGTTGAATGAAAAGCTCTAGTTTCGATTGTGTACAGCACCTCGTGGAAACAAAAGAGTTAAAAAAAAAATACAGGAACAAATTTATTTTACAAGAGAAAAAAGCGATCACCCCCTTCCTTCTTTACCCACTGATCCAGACAGGTGATAGGATCAAAGGGCATTGAGAAAGCTAAAAGCATGAAATGTCAATACTATGTCAATACTATACGATTTATTTTTCCTCTTTACATTACGAATAAAATTCATTACGTACTACTTTTTAATTAAGTAATTAGAAGATTGATTATTATTTCATACTAATAATTGTGCAAAGTTTCAACTTGATTCGAGAATGGCTATGGGGAGAAATAACGTGTACAAAAAGTGTACCAGACGGACAGACAGACAGACAGTGAGTTAAGCTTTGTAGAAATTAAATCAGAAACTATTCAAATAAATCAAGTCTAAGAGATTCAAAACAAAAACACAAATACGTGCGAAATTAGTTCAGCTTATTTATAACTCCGCAAAAAAAGAGGTCGAGTGCACTGCCCATACCTATATATTTTGGTGAGACGATTGTCTGTCTTTTTTTACCCGCTGCTTGCCATGTACAAGTTAATAAAAAGAATCTATTTATACAGTTCATAAACAAATCTCTGTGACTCATTACGTGGGCTATGTGTCATTGTCTAGTAGAATATTCTATGCACTGGATGGAAGTAGTCGTGTGTCTAAAGAAGGTCCAGTTAAGCTACTCTGTCATTATTCTAAGATGAGTGGCAGGGGATTAGTGGGTTGTACATCTGGGGTCATTTGGTACCGTTCATTGGTTACGTTGATGAAGCTAAATTTAGCCTTACAACAAGCAGAATATAAAAAAAAAAAACTTTTGACATTCTTGCATATCACAGTTCGATTCCCCGGAGAGCCTAGTGAATGCCCCCACCCCCAAAAAGTAGACAAGTTAAAAACAAGCAAAATAAAAAAAAATTCCTTTTTAAAAAAAAAAACAAAGCTTGTTTAAAGGGGAAGAACTCCGCCCTTAAAACTATATCTATCAGTAATGTACAATTTACCTTATTCGATATCATTAAAATAATTAATTACCAATAAGTAATTGACTAATTGAATTTTATTTCATTGATTCAAGTTTTGTTAGGTACAATAAATAATGCGGGAAATGCGTACGGGAGAAATAGGGTTAACAATTATTTAAGGGGACTAAACCCAACAAAGTTATCAATATATGTGAATACTAAAGGAATTTTTTCAAATGGTGGTTACAAATGAACCATACAATGAACAGTAATTAACTGACTATTTGTTTACTTTTTTAGCGCCCCCGAAAGTGGAAAAGACGCTATTAATTTTGTGTGAAATGTCTGTCCGTCCGTCCGTCCCGTTTAGATCTCGTAAACTAGAAAAGGTAGAGAAAATTCGACATCATTTTATTTTAGACCATTTAAAGTTCTGATGCAACGGCTACTTTTTTCTTTTCTGAAAGCGAAAAATGTAATTTTTTAGATCACTTATGTAATAATTTTTTCATAAAATAAAACAATTTTACAACTATTCACTATTAATAGTAACAAACACGGGAGGCTCTTTATTAGGGGAGACGACTATCTACTATATTTTTAACACATTTATGCAAACGGTTGTAGATTTTTTGTCAAAAAAAATTTTTTTTTTACATTTGTATTATTAAGTTATGTAAGTTCTGTTATACTAAGTATTATATTTAGACAAAAAAAGTTTACTTTTTTTTAAAGAGAAAAAGTATATTTAGTATGCATATAAGTTGGACATAATTTAAAACAATAATTAATAAGGAATTTTTTTTATATTATCGCGCGAACCGCGGGGTTCCGGACAATAAAAAAAATACCCATAACCAAAGGGACATTTTTTTTACGGAGATGTTTTTTTCTTGAAGAATAAGAGATTGGGCCTTTACAAAACAATTATATCAATTAGATATTCATTATGAGACATCTAACTTCACATTCACTTTAACCTATCCTTTGGTTTGTTGGACCGCTGGGGCACCACACAAGATCTGTTAACCTTTTTTCTTTATTCTTCTCTGTTATTTGTCTTTGATATAATTTCATTCTGATAATATTGAAAACCTGCCTTTTTGCCTGCCTGGGTGGTCCACTTCGGGGACCGATTTTCAGTTTGTGTTTCCACACAAACTGTCTTTGTAACCTTGTTAAAAATGATTTGTGTCTTCTCTATATCAATAAATAATATTGCAAACTTTCAACTTGATCCGAGAATGGGTGTGGAAGAAATAACGTGTACAGTAGTGAATACACTTTTACCAGACAGACAGATAGACAGACTGAGTTGATATAAGCTTCGTAAATACATAATAAAATACTGTTTTTTTTTTAGTGTTAAAGTGTCAGATAATTCAGGTTCAACCCATCACCTATTCGTTAGGAAATCAACTTATCCTCAGATGCATGAATTTTTCCCGCTACACAAAAAAAAAATGCCCTCTTGGATAGCCATTAAGAGAGGAAGCGTATCCCCAATGACTACTGACTCAGAGTGATGTTAAACTGGTCAGGGTTATAGGCTCCTCATTTCGTCTATACTACATCCGTCTGGTGCTGTAGAGTCACTTTGAACGCTCCCATCAGTCCAACGTTATTTATAGTCCAGTCACGTGATTATATGTGACCTAGTTTTTACAGCATGCTTCCGGCAATAATCTATGGCCGTTTCCAAACAAGAGAGAAATATTAATAGACCTCATTCACCAATCGTAAACAAACAACATTTAGCCACGTGATTATCTATCTCTTCTATACACATTACGATCTAATTTTTAATACACAATGGCACAATGACAGTTTGTTTGTTGTTTTATCAATATTATCACGTGACTAAATGTTGTTTGTTTACGATTGGTGAATGAGGTCCATTGAATAATTAAAACGTGTTAACGTAATATTAAGTAATTGTTGATTTTTTTTTTTTAATTCAACAAATTGTATCCATGATTTATATTATTTACTGATGCCATTTATGACTGAGAAAAAGTTTGCACAAATCCAATAAGCAAGTCTTAGGTTTAAATACTACTCTGCCAATCCAAAAAAGAATGTTAAAATTTACTCTTTTCTTGTTAGCTTATTTCAGACCTCTGTGCATGATACAGTATTAATAGTGTTACTTTACTTGATACTTCATACAATAAACCAGGGGCGGACAGGGTATCGAAATCTGCACAGGGTATTTGAATACTATTGCGTACATTATGACCACCACCACCCACCCATTTGTTACTGTTCTACTGGCCACATATAGGCTTAAATAATGGTAAGACTAAAGCTCATCTGAAGCAGGGTCTATGTGTAGGCTCTAACAATAGGAAAACAAAAGTGGTAGGCTAGTTTTTACACTGTAAGTCTGTACACATTTTGTATTAAAATAAAGACAATCAATCACAACGACTCGTGGGGTTACATTAATTATAGAATATAAAGTAGTCTACGGGTATTAATGTTACTTAAAGCGACACAGGAGAGGAGCCCCATCGGTCTATGTGGTTACGGCGTTCAGGGTATTTGCCAGAAAACCAGCATAGCAAGTCCATCCCTGCACATAACACATTGTGTAGAGTCAGAACTGCTTTAAGATTGTCAAGCGAGCACTATGTACAAGATGGAGTTCACCTGGTCTTTAGTTCTGCAAAGTTCTCACGTGCCGAGACTTTCCTGTTGACCCAATTTTTTTTTCCACACCAATTTATTTTCGTCTGAAATCTTGACCGCTCCCACTCACGAGCATGTAATTCACTCACCTTTGATAGTATTTCGGATTATTTCTTTTTTCCGCCGCTGAAAGGTACGCCCTTACACGACTGAACTTTGTCCCCCAGACAAATTGAAATCTTTTTTCCTCGGTAAACCCGCCCCCACCCGCTCGCACTTACACACGCGAATCGTGACTAACACTTGTAGATATAGTATGGACGACATGATGGTGAGTACACTGTAAATAAAGAGCTGGGGGTGGCTCGGTGCACGTTGCGCCATCCCTCGCCCCCCCCCCCCCCAGGCTTTTCTTTACTCGTAGGTCCAGCAACAAGTTTACACATAGAAATTTGTTTTTGTTTTCACCCAAATAAACCCAGCGGACTCTAATAATAGCTCTAGGTTTGGGTAGCGATAGGGAGAGAGGGCTGGGAGAGAGAGAGGATCAGGAGTGAATCATCCCAACCTGCAACCTAATGAACCTACTGAACCTAATGAGATGTGAAGTGGCTAGCCGAGACACAACGGGCTGCTCTATGATGTTTCCATCATATAAAGTCTATGATCTTAGCAGGAGAAGTAGTGTAGGCTAGTGGGAGTGTAACCTCTGACCCTGTCTATTCCTTTTTTTTTTTTATCTGTACGGTCTCGTGGCAAGCTTCCTTTTCAATCGCTTTACTTGAATTAATGTTTTATTTATTCATACACACACGCGCGCGCACACACACACACACATATATATATATGTGTGTGTGTCTGTGTGTGTGTGATGTTCAGTACAAAAAGGTGAGCATATATCCTTTAATAGCACGTCTTGAGGACATCTATTTCCCTTTGAGCAGATTTGAGTGTCCTCAGAGCAGAAGTACATCCTCGTTTGAGCAAGTGTTTGTCTGTCTTACATACAAAACTTTGAACTTCAGCTCCTCTAGTCGATGGTCTAAGACAACAGGAAGGTAGTAAACAGCTAATTAATTAAGAGTTTCGGTAAGCGAACCAAACTCGTGCCAGTTTCGATGTTCAAGATAAAACAAACGTGTAGGATTGATTTAAAAAGAAAAACAATTTAAAAAAACTTTTATTCTATTTCAGTGTAATTGTATCAATTAGGTGGATCAGTCATGTAATTATAATGTATATGTATGAGTGGCCAAGACATAATCAATCTGTGCGATTAGAAATAGCCAATGAGTGAACAAGTTGTTTTTATGCATTTAAAAAGCGATCACGGTAACTTCCACCCCCCCCCCTTTTTTTTCGTCCCCAACTGGTCCAGACAACTGTTAGGATCGTATTGCATTGAGAAAGCTAATAACAAGAAATAGTGCTAAACAAAAACAAATGGTAAAAATATTTTTAATCGCACAGATTTATTATTGTTGATCTAGATCTATTAAAAATTTAATTACATGACTGATCCAGACTAATTGAGACTTACTAGAAACTTTGTTGTTTTTTTAATAGTATTTTTTTCTTCTTGTTTTTCTTTTCCCACACAAATTAATTCATTGTAGTTGTGAAGTCTGAGAGTCTGCATTGAGACCCCGAATAACACAATGCTAGCTGTCTTTGAGAATCGAACAATGTTTGAGAAACCGAGCGCTAAGCCATGAAGCCACCACGTCCATTCGTGAGACACTCCACAGGAATGAAAAACGTAAAGCAGATTATAAAGCAATACTAATTAGACTAGGACAATGCGATCAACATAAAACTGACCAGAAAGAGTTGGATCCTGGGTAATCGAGGTCAAAGGTCCCTCCACTGACGTAGATTGCCCCGTTGATGACGCAGCTGGCGTGGTCGATGCGAGGGGAGGGCAGCGGAGCCACCTCTGTCCACAGGTCAGATGGTTGGTCGTACCTCTCCACAGAGTCGGACACTCTCTTGCCAGTGACCATACCACCTGTGGAGTAGAAGACCAGAAGATTTGTTAATTAAGTGTAAAACTTTAGATCTACATCGCCTTAATGGAACAGCCAATCAGCATTTGTAATACTAGTGTAATTTTAATTAATTTCTGTTTCATCTGTTTCTTTGGCCAACAGTTAACGAGCAGGATGTCATGGGGCCAGCACAACGACTAACCGCCTTTTACTTTCCCCAACCCATTAGAGTTAAGTGGTCTTCACCAAGATTCGAACCCATAACCCTAGGCTCGAAAGCCAAGCGCTTAACCACTCAATAAATTTTGTCCATTAAGTCTAAACATTCTATACATAGACACATTCATCCCTCGGTATTTTATAAACAAAATAACTTGTGATAAATGAAATAAATGTAGTAGACTTAGGTAATAATATCTTTTAACAAATAACAAACTCATTTTCTGGGAGTCGTCTCCCTACCTAAGACCAAGTGACGACAACGCCACCTATGTTGCATCTTTCACAACCAATCGGTGACCTCTTCCCAATGTCACCATAGAAGCACACAAACACCCAATAACACATACATCTATTTATATTATGTTGTGGCATAAATCTTACCTATAACATACATATAACACAGATATTTACTGTTAACATAGATATTTACCTGTAACATACAACTCACCTATGATCTATGACAAACATTTATTCTCTGACTTACGTACTTACCTATGACATGCGTACTTAACTATGACATACATACTTACCTATGACATACAGGTATCCTCCTAGAACTTCTGCGGTGCATCCATACCTTGCGTTGTTCAGATCCTTCACAGTCTTCCATTCATTCAGACGGGGGTCATACTTGTTGACTCTAGCGCTGAGAACGCCCGTGTTCCAGTCTTTACCACCGATGACGTAGAGGCATCCCTGGAAGACGACTGGCTTATAGCCGCAGATATCTTTGACCTGTTTGGCAGTAAACGTATTCTCTTTTGGGAAGATCTTCTGCGGACTGGTCGGGTCCACCATGTGGTAGTGGACGTTGGGAGACCCCGAAACTTTATCGAAGAGTAGCAGAAACGTGAAATGGGCTTCCGGTTCTTCTTTCTGTGGGCGATGATCATGACCTACTTTCTGGAAGTCTTCGCTGCTCAAGGCGCTTTTAGTTCCAGAGTTATTGGCTAGACTCATGTTTTTACTGTAACCATTATTACCAACGGAGTCAGCTCTGAGCGCTTAACTTAATGACGTTACTTCACATATATGTAAGGCCGTTGTTGAAAGATTTAAAACTCTGAGGAAAAAAAGGAAGAAACTGAACAACTTTAGCTACAATACATTCTTTCAACCTCATACAGAATTTAATTGTTTATTTAATGCTGACCATTGGGAAGAAATAGCCCTAGACCTCACTACGTGGAGAGAGACGGTGACCAAGAAAGCTATGGACGGTGAAAAAACATGAGCCTCAGCTCTGGAAGAAAAGCGTGCAATGCAAAAAAAAAAAGGCTCTTCTACCACCAAAGCGAAACCCACCTTAAACTGCGATACATATAGACGGGAGTGACTCTCCAAAATAAGGCTCCACAGTCATATGAAAATAATGTTATTTGAGAGGAATCATAGTCGTTACGACTGAAGGAGGCCAACTTAGTGCTTACGTGAAGAAAGCCCACAATAGTTAATATTGCTATTTGTTGAAGATGTATTTTTTTTTAAATATTATTAAAAGTTCTTCTTTCGTTCTGCTTACCATTATAATCTGCCATAAAATACGACTCTGAAGTCAATTTAATTTTCTATTAGAGATTTTCATACATGGCAGAAAACCTCGACAAGTTTTCTTGGTGTATCCGGTGTGTAAATGAAAGTAAGTGTTGAGAAGTGATGTTGTTAGAAAGTGACATGACCAAGTGTGGAGCACTTTTTAATGTAGAGCACTTTTTAATGTAGAGCACTTTTTAATGTAGAGCACTTTTTAATGTAGAGCACTTTTTAATGTAGAGCACTTTTTAATGTAGAGCACTTTTTAATGTACAGCACTTTTTAATGTAGAGCACTTTTTAATGTAGAGCACTTTTTAATGTAGAGCACTTTTTAATGTAGAGCACTTTTTAAAGTAGAGCACTTTTTAATGTAGAGCACTTTTTAATGTAGAGCACTTTTTAATGTAGAGCACTTTTTAGCACTTAAAAAAAATAAATTTGTAAGCGCTGTTCTATTTGTAGCTTCTATTATTTAATGGACATTGTTTATTTTATCATAAAAAACCCACTCAAGGCACATTATGCATACTGCTAATCGTTGTCTTTTATGTATTGAAAAACCCAATAAATGCGATTTATGCATACTGCATAATGTTATTCTATTATGCATTGAAAAACAAATTATAAATATTTGAATCTAAATAGCAACTTAACTTTTTAAAAATTTTGTTGAAATATAGAAACTAATTCAGTGACTATATAATGTTCTTCATAACAAAACATTCATTTAAGCTTTGAAAACATTTAAATTACTTTATTGTTGTTGTTAGTAAAACGATTATTCATTTCGTCAGATTGCCTCGTTTATTGGGATTATGTATTTAATGTATAAGCGAGTGTAAGTTTATTGCGTTATGACATAAATAAAGTATTCCTTTCAGGTCTCACAACGGGATATACCACTATAGCTTATTTTTAATGAGGGTGCTATGTGGCAAGCCCAACCTTAACTTTACCAACTAATGGCAAGTATCTATTGCGTGGAATCAAGGTGTAAAAAAAAAAATCAGAAATTTCAAATCCCAGTTCTCCCCCACAGATTGGAACCCGAGACCTCTAGGTTTGGAAGCTAAGTGTTTTACCAATCAGCCACCTGTTTGTCAAGACAAACTAGGCTCTGTGTGGTGTTCCCTAAGTTTATCTATTTGAACACAAACAAAACAAGTGTATGGTATATTTTCAACTCTTACCTATGCATTCATTTATGTCTAGTGCATTATATTAGATTTAATTAGAAGCATTTTTTTTATTATTGATATTATGGCTTCTGAGATATCCCCTGTTTGATGTTACACCGTACAGTAGCTCAGCTCGTGTTCCAATTCATGCGGACAATAATCTCATAGGTTTCATTTATTCAAAACGCTAGTTTAGGACTAACATTTTAGGACCAGGTCAATTTGAAAAAAAAAAAAAAGAATGCCAAACAGAATTATTATATTCGCACACATTTAGAGAAAATGCAGCCAAAATAAAGTCTTGACAATTGAATAAAAAGATGATAATCTTGCAGACCTTTTTCTTTTTTTTTTTAATAATAAGTGAATATTTATCGCCTTATATGGTACTCTTATTCCAGAGCCTTCTCAGACTACTTTAATCCGGTAATAAAAAAAGAAACCTTTAACTACTGCACTAACCAGTGCTGTAAGCACAGTGATTATCATGATTACTCATGATTAAAATCAAAGTCACTGTAAGTAAGACTACTCACAGGCATCAAACTTGACAAAGAAAAGACTAATATATATATATATATGAGCATATGAGCATCTGACATTCTTTACGTGGGAGATTGCAGAAACAAGATGTAAGAAAGGGGTGCCGTTTTGTGGGGGCGGGGTAGGGGTAGGTGGAGGAGAGAAGAGGGGGCGTCACTTTGGTGAGGTGTAAAAAAAAAACTAATCGTGAGAAAGAGACCCAAAATTAAAATAACGACACGAAACCGTCTATCTAGCTCCGCCCCTGACCCATTTTCATCCCATTGAAAAGGAGTGGACAGAGAAAGCAATAAATAGAGAGAGGGGGGGGGGAGACTCCAACCAACATAATCATCACATTTGGCCCATCTGTGGGAGTGCTCACAATACAATCCATTCAGTCATCAAACACTCTTATCTTAGTTCTGCTCACTTCCTTTACACAACGGACAACTAGCTGAGAAAAACATGACCAGATCGATGAAATCTGGACACAGCATTTTTTTTTCCAATCATGTCATCGATCAAAGACAAAAAATATGCCATGGGAAAACTATCTGTTGAATCAAGAGCATATTTTTTGTACAGCTTTCTTGTTTGCGTATTTTTGTCTATTTTAATAGAGGAAAAACATATGTATGGTATTTCTGTTATTATAATATAAATGTAATCTTAATTATAAATTCGAAAAAAAGGTAAAGGTTCTGGTTTGGGGTTTATGAATAAAAATCATTGCTTTAAGTGCAATGAAATAAACTTTACTTAACATTGTATGTATAGCTGTAGAATATAGCTTTGAAAAGATGTTGTGTCCTGGTCAAAAGAATCATAGAGTGCTTAGACTATACAATAAGCTTGTAGACAATTTTAGACTCAGTATGACCTAGATAGTAGATTCAGACAATAATGCTCAAGGAAAGGGAGAGTCGTGTGACAACAATTATGGAGTTTCTATTTTTAGAATTCCCTTCGACTCCTTATGATCCGATGTGGTGGAGTCTACAGATCTTTGTGTCCGTATTGAGTGAGATGTTTCGTGATTAACTCTTTCTCTCCGTAATTATTTACCACATTCTGTTGGAATCAACATTAGTATCGTCAGTTAGGAGAGAAAGAGTTAAAATACTGAACGTAGCTAGTGGGTAACTGCTTGCACTGTAGACATTAACTCTTGAGTTACTAACAACAGAGACTAAAAGTAAACTTCAATATCCTATGCATCTGTAATACCAAAACACTGAATATGTTTAGTATCGATTTAACCCCTTTAAAAGCCATCCATCCTAGAGGCGTTATTGCCCATAGAGGATTCTTGCCTGCTTGAAAACATTTTTTTCCCATCTAAAGATCTCCTGAGCTATTCATCTCTTTGCCAGAGTTCATCACGCCTCTTTATTCGTGGGCTGCAGTGGGTCACTTCCATAATTTTTTTTTTTTAGATTAGTTTGTCATTTTAGCTGTCGTTTTTTTGTGTTTGTAGTGTTATTACAGTGCCTTGAGCCTACATTTTGTTTGTTAACAGCGCTTTATAAATAAATTATTATTATTTCCCCCTGTATACTATTTGTTACCTCCCTATTCTCTGACATTCTTTCACAGTGACATGACGAATGTAGTCAGTTCTATTTTATTTGAGTCACAGGTTCTCAATAGCTCCTTTTTTTTTTTTCTAGGAATTTCTTTTCCCAAGCATTCAGCAGGTTTTCTATTTTATTTTGTTCCTGTCTAGGTCTCACTTGCATGTATTATTATTTTACCGCCTAGTGTGCATCACATTTATTAAAACTATATATCTACTGATAAACAATAGATTGGCGTAGTTGGGGTGGTGGGGTGGTGAGAGCATAATGTGAGTCCGAAGATTAGTGAGGAATGCAGTATTTTCCGTGGCAGCGCAGCCCCAGCGGTGACCTACATATTTTGCCACCTCTAGGGCAAGCATAACCATTGTCAGCAGGTGATCGATTTAGATTTTCTTTTCGCCGTCTGCGTTTGTCCTCGGCAGCGGATTTTCTTTCGGTCTTACATAATTAAAGATACCGTAAAGTGTTTTGGATCAAAGAACACCTTTCATTTTTTGCTGTTCCTATTCCCAGTGGAATATGCAATCCTAACTGTCGTGACTATTGTCTCAGGTTCGAGCCCCCCCCTTTCCGTCATGCAGGAGGTTTGAACTAGGACCTAAAAATCTGATGGTATGTCTGAGTCTGTCAACCTGGCACATTTCATATCAATACCACTACACTACAAGTCAGGATGAACTGATTCGTTGCAAGTGTTAACTTCAATACCACTACACTACAAGTCAGGATGAACTGATTCGTTGCAAGTGTTAACTTCAATACCACTACACTACAAGTCAGGATGAACTGATTCGTTGCAAGTGTTAACTTCAATACCACTACACTACAAGTCAGGATGAACTGATTCGTTGCAAGTGTTAACTTCAATACCACTACACTGCAAGTCAGGATGAACTGATTCGTTGCAAGTGTTAACTTCAATACCACTACACTGCAAGTCAGGATGAACTGATTCGTTGCAAGTGTTAACTTCAATACCACTACACTGCAAGTCAGGATGAACTGATTCGTTGCAAGTGTTAACTTCAATACCACTACACTACAAGTCAGGATGTTGCAAGTGTTATTTCAATACCAGTTTCAAACGTTTATAATTTAGCTCTTATTAGCTTGCAAAACTTGTGTAGTTGGTGGACACTGGTTTTGAAAACGGCTTTAACGATTTTCCTATAAATTTAACAATTTATGTATATCCTTGAAGAAACAGAACTACTAGCTAATTGGTCACAGAGTGAATGAAATTCACTGGGTTTGACAGCATTACATTTCTTTGTTTGCCGTTGTATTTTCCAATTAAATTTGGTCAATTTTTATAGTTGGAAATTCCCACATGTATGAAGTAAAGAGTTGAATGAAAAACAATTAATTAATGAAATAAATTTAATTATGTAGAAATCATAAGATGAGTACAAAAAATCCTTCTTTATAAATCTTTCATTCATCTGCTATAACAAGCAGAGTAATCGCTCTTACAGAAGACTATCGCCTTCATAAAGGAGGGATGCCTTTTTTTTTTAAATACATATTTTATGTTGCTTGTTTGAACTATGGATTTAACCCTTCAGTTGTAGCAGAATGATTCAACCCTTAGACTACTGATACTAAGTGAAAGCCACAATATGGCTAAACTCATAAGCTGTGAGAACTACAATGTTGGGTTCATTGTCATGTCGCAACAGTTCACTTTCAGTTCCAATATCTCCCATGCTGTCATTATTTCTATTGGCTCTATCACATCGCGGGTGGCGACTTAAAACCGTCTCAGTGGCGGCAACATCACAATAAGTCCTGCCATCTTGGGGTGCCAGAGATTCACCCAATTAGGGGCAATGAGCCGCCAGCACTGTGCTTTCGATTGCCCCATCGATGACTTGTGCTAAGCAGCCCTGTCCACCCTCGTTATCTTGAGAGCGCCCCCTGCAGGCGTTGATGACTAATAGAAAATTGATAGCTAGCCTTTGGAACCGATTGTACAGCATTGGCAAGGCAGTACGGAACACCAATGGGATCACATTTAAAGATTTCTTTCTAAAGCCATGGACGACTTGAGAAAAACAGGTCATTACATTTGAAGATTTGTTTTTAAAGAGAGTACGGAATACCGAGGTAATCATATTTCAAGACGGAATTCTTTTTTTTAAAAAACATAATTTCAATGGGAAAAGGGGTGTTAAAGAAGCTATTAAAAAGTTGAGCAGGGAATTTAAAATTGTAATTACATTTTAACAGGAGTGAGTCATATGCTGATGATAAATTGCTGCATTCCTTAATTATTTTTTTTCTAATTGCTTAAGAAAAAAGTTGTTGAAATGGTTCCAACATGAAATAACTCAATTTTGGACCAGGGCCTAGTATTTTAGACAAATTATTGTTGGTTTTTAAAACACATTTTTTTTTCACTTGGGAAAAAAAAAACATTTTGTAATGTAGGAGGAGTTGTTATGACATGATTAGGATTTAGTGATTTGTTTCAGGAATAGGGGGAAAGTTTTACTTAGCGACGATGACGTAAAGTTTGTTAAAAAGTAAGAACGCTCTATTCGACACTATCAACAAGACGCTTTTGATTAGAGCAGTGAAAATAAGAAGTTAGATCCAGACGGCTAGTAACAGAGGACATTAGACGGATCCCTTCTTGAGGATTAAAAGTGTTTCCTATTTTAACACTAGTGTCGACTACCTATCTTGATTGTTTTGGCATTTCGCCGGTGTTTGAAGGTTACCTCCTGTTTATTTCATTGTTTGTATTTGACACAACAGCCACAACAGTAACTAGTCCTGAGCGATCAGAGCGTAAAATGTAGACATCAAATGAGGAGAATAAAAGAAATTAATAAATTTGTTAAAAACTGAATATTAGAACAATTTCAACACTAGGAGATGTTCAAGGTCAAGTAAACAAGGTCAAGGACGCTAAACGGAACATCAAAATGTTGCCAACTAAACAAAAAAAAATTGAGTTTCTGATTGTGTCATTCTCTGATTGAATGCACTACCATCACCATGCTTGACCCGGAGACTGTTTTTGTAATGTATTTTGTTTTATTTAATTCCGTGTTGCGAATTGCGATATGCATTTATTTTTATTGGAAATATGCCATTTTATTTCTTTGGGCGATTGGCACTAGAAAATCTCCTTTCTTTGACCTTTTCAGTATTTGCTAACTTTTTCTAGGCTAGTCAACAGTCTCTGCTTAAAAATAACAGGATTAGGGTTAGGGTTAGGAAACTTGGTTAAGATTAGGGAATTTCGGGACCAGGATTAGGGTTTGAGAATTTAGGGGCTAGTATTAGAGTTAAGAAATTTAGAGTCCAGGGCATTTTACATATTTTATTAGAATAAACATGAAAACACATCAGCTGACAGTATTTTAAACAGGGGAGATCATTCTGCTTTATTTCTAACTTCTAAATTCTAGTGTTGTTACGTAATAATTAACTCTTATCAAATATTGTTTTATGCAAAAAAAATTTAAACAATACATCCATCCCAGTGGCACTACAGCCCATGGAAGGTGTAGGCTTGCTCTAGCATATCTTTGGAGGCGACCTGCCCAACGTAGTCTGTTTCTTTGACAACGGTATCATGGTCATGTGTTTATGATTGTTCTCTAAATCTTTCAAGTTGTATTTCCTTATTACTCCTACAACGTGATGACTTGTTTGAAACTGGGCAGCCATAATGCGAGCAAGTTTCTCCCGAGTTGCAACACCAAACAGAAATCAACATAATCCTTACAGACACTCACACACTCACACACGCACTCACTCACTCACACACACTCACTCACACACACTCACTTACTCACTCACACACACTCATTCACACACACTCACACACACACACACTCACTCACACACACTCACTCACAAAAACACACGCTCACTCACACACACACACACACTCACACACACTCACTCTCACACTCACTCACTCACACACACTCATTCACACACACTCACACACACTCACTCACACACACTCACTTACACACACGCGCTCACTCACACACACACACACTCACTCACACACACGGAGATCTAAAAAAAAACATGTCTCTTAAAGAGGTCAAATTTAAAAAAATAAAATCACGAGTAATTGGCCTTATTAGAAAGGCTGATGTAACGAATAAAAATCGCATTTTGTTTTTTGTTTTTTTTTGTTTTTAATAATTATTCAATCTCTTGTAAAACCACAGCCAACTACGAGAGGATATTTTGGAGAAATGTATTAGGTTCGTTTCAATTTAAAATGTTTTAATTTTGTGTGATTCTGATCAGATTGCTCTCCTATATGTCTGCATGTTCGGTGTGAAGTAACAAAATAAGAACTATAATCCTGTCTGTCAATGTACAGAAATAAAATTAGCTTAACTACCCGCGATAATGTTAGTGGGAAGGAAATACGCTTTTTTTGTCATTTCAATCGGGTAGTTCCCCTTGATTCTAGTACTCTAGGAAAAGTAGTGTCAATGGAATGGAAGGTCAACACGGGTGTTAATGATATGTCCTATGTCTGTTAGCTATAGTCATAAGATAGTCACCATAGTCAGTACAACGAACAACCAGATAATGAACTTATGGATCTGTTTATAAAATAGATTTTAAAAAATTGTTTAACATTAAACAAAGTAAGATTAATGTGAAAACAATCGCAGCATCACAAGATGTCATTAGAATTATATGTAAGTAAGTTGGAGATTGACGTTCTTAACCCTATCCACAGAGAACTTGTTCAAGCCACACTAAAGCAGGGGAGACTAGCCTTCAATTTGAATGAAACTCATTTTTGTAAAAAGTAAAATATAAAAAAATAAAGTATTCAGAGGTTGAGTATTTAAATTTAAATGTATTTTGTTTAACTATACTTTAAAAAATGATTACATTCAAACTAGAGTTTAACCATTGTGGCCAATTAGCTAGCAATTCTTTTCCCAAAGATATACTCAACTGTCAAATTTCAGGAAAATCGTTAGAGCCGTTTTGGAGGTCCGTGTCCACTCAGGTTTTTAAAAATATTTTTGCCAATGTATTTGCAAGCTGAGTAGAGGAATTTGTACAAATAAAAATAAAAGAACAAAGGGAGAAACTCATGACTTAGAAAACTATATATTGCATTCTGTAAGGTTGTCATTGCCTATATAATGCTTGCCAGTTCCAACGGCATGTGTTTCAAATAGCCTTGTAACAATCAGTCCTACTCCTGGCCTAAACCAGTAAGCTTGGCTACCACCTTTGAGAGGGAAAACTATGTATTCAAAACTTATGCCCAGGATTTCATCTCAATTCCATGAGATGATCCATAGCCTCGTCCCAACTGAAGGAGGTCATACATTAAATTCAAACACAATGTGTGTAATATTAGAATGTACAAAAGATGAGTAGATCGTAAAACTAATTATAGTTACACTGTAACTTCTTACAGACATGCCGTGTCAGCGGGAGGGGGGATATTTGAGGTACATATAATAAAACACGTACGTCTGTAATTTGTATGAATGTCATTTAATGTGCCTATTTTCACCACGCAATTGTCCGCCAGCTGCTTGTATTCGGTACGCCTCTGCTTGCGATGTTACCTAAACTACCCAGCTACTTGTATCCGGCACGCCACTGCTATGTTGCCTAAACTACCCAGCTACTTGTATCTGGCACGCCACTGCTATGTTGCCTAAACTACCCAGCTACTTGTATCTGGCACGCCACTGCTATGTTGCCTAAACTACCCAGCTACTTGTATCCGGCACGCCACTGCTATGTTGCCTAAACTACCCAGCTACTTGTATCTGGCACGCCACTGCTATGTTACCTAAACTACCCAGCTACTTGTATCTGGCACGCCACTGCTATGTTGCCTAAACTACCCAGCTACTTGTATCTGGCACGCCACTGCTATGTTGCCTAAACTACCCAGCTACTTGTATCTGGCACGCCACTGCTATGTTACCTAAACTACCCAGCTACTTGTATCTGGCACGCCACTGCTATGTTACCTAAACTACCCAGCTACTTGTATCTGGCACGCCACTGCTATGTTGCCTAAACTACCCAGCTACTTGTATCTGGCACGCCACTGTTATGTTGCCTAAACTACCCAGCTACTTGTATCTGGCACGCCACTGCTATGTTGCCTAAACTACCCAGCTACTTGTATCTGGCACGCCACTGCTATGTTACCTAAACTACCCAGCTACTTGTATCTGGCACGCCACTGTTATGTTACCTAAACTACCCAGCTACTTGTATCTGGCACGCCTCTGCTTGTGATGTTACCTAAACTACCCAGCTACTTGTATCCGGCACGCCACTGCTATGTTGCCTAAACTACCCAGCTACTTGTATCCGGCACGCCACTGCTATGTTGCCTAAACTACCCAGCTACTTGTATCTGGCACGCCACTGCTATGTTACCTAAACTACCCAGCTACTTGTATCCGGCACGCCACTGCTATGTTACCTAAACTACCCAGCTACTTGTATCCGGCACGCCACTGCTATGTTACCTAAACTACCCAGCTACTTGTATCTGGCACGCCACTGCTATGTTACCTAAACTACCCAGCTACTTGTATCTGGCACGCCACTGCTATGTTACCTAAACTACCCAGCTACTTGGATCTGGCACGCCACTGCTATGTTACCTAAACTACCCAGCTACTTGTATCTGGCACGCCTCTGCTTGTGATGTTACCTAAACTACCCAGCTACTTGTATCTGGCACGCCACTGCTATGTTGCCTAAACTACCCAGCTACTTGTATCTGGCACGCCACTGTTATGTTGCCTAAACTACCCAGCTACTTGTATCTGGCACGCCACTGCTATGTTACCTAAACTACCCAGCTACTTGTATCTGGCACGCCACTGCTATGTTGCCTAAACTACCCAGCTACTTGTATCTGGCACGCCACTGCTATGTTGCCTAAACTACCCAGCTACTTGTATCTGGCACGCCACTGCTATGTTGCCTAAACTACCCAGCTACTTGTATCTGGCACGCCACTGTTATGTTGCCTAAACTACCCAGCTACTTGTATCTGGCACGCCACTGCTATGTTGCCTAAACTACCCAGCTACTTGTATCTGGCACGCCACTGCTATGTTGCCTAAACTACCCAGCTACTTGTATCTGGCACGCCACTGTTATGTTGCCTAAACTACCCAGCTACTTGTATCTGGCACGCCACTGCTATGTTGCCTAAACTACCCAGCTACTTGTATCTGGCACGCCACTGTTATGTTGCCTAAACTACCCAGCTACTTGTATCTGGCACGCCACTGCTATGTTGCCTAAACTACCCAGCTACTTGTATCTGGCACGCCACTGCTATGTTGCCTAAACTACCCAGCTACTTGTATCCGGCACGCCACTGCTATGTTGCCTAAACTACCCAGCTACTTGTATCTGGCACGCCACTGCTATGTTGCCTAAACTACCCAGCTACTTGTATCTGGCACGCCACTGCTATGTTGCCTAAACTACCCAGCTACTTGTATCCGGCACGCCACTGCTATGTTGCCTAAACTACCCAGCTACTTGTATCCGGCACGCCACTGCTATGTTGCCTAAACTACCCAGCTACCTGCTACTTGTATGAAAACATTTTCTAATGTCAATATTTGATCTCTTCCGTAACAAGTAATAATGACTCATGGTTCTCTCCCTTTGTCTTCCAAAATACATGACATGCTTGTCTCCCTTTGTTTTTCTCCCTTAAACCCCCCCCCCCCCCTTCCTTTTAACAAATACCAGTTTTATTTAATGAGCAGACGTAGACCATTAAATCATGCAGTTATCCCCCCTGCCCCATGCCTGGACGACTTTATCCAAATGGCAAACTGCTGTTCCGAGTAAGTTCCCTTTTGTTAACGTCTCAAACCCCCAACGTCTGCGAGTATTATGGTCCTGATTAATGAGGTGTGCTGTTAATTACCTTCATTAGATCAGACTTGTTATGTTTGTACAAGGATCGGACAAATCAAATTATCACCGAGATAACAGACGCACACACATTTATAAATAAAACAGATTCACTCTAGGGACGAGGAAAGCCACACACACACACACAGGCACAAACTAAGCGTTGTCCACATCGCACGGACTGGCGTTGAGATAGTGTTGGTAATAAATCAAAAGTCAAACATTCACGCACGCGCATTAAAGCAATGATTTACTGTCACGCGAAACTAAAGCGGCTTCTTCATTGCGAAATATTAAAAGAGGTACCGAGCGTTAGTCCGTGTTAAGGAACGGGAATTAGGTGTTTGTGTTTTTCGACCGTTATTGGGGAGAAAAAATTCTGTCTTTTACGTGAAAAACAAACAACCGAAATAATAATAAATAAATAACAAAAAATAACACTAAGCTTGTGTGACAAACAACATTTCTTGGCCTCTGGTCCTTTAATCTTGGTCAGTCTTAGCTGACGTAATGTCAATGCTATTATAGATCTCTAATCATTGGGTATTTTTTAAGCAATCATGACATATTTACTTTGTATTGGTGTTTTCCATCGGAATTATGATATAATTTGACTTTAAAAAAAAATAGTTTTCTTGTTTTTGTAAACTGGCTTTTTTTTCTTTTCTTTTTTTTTTTTCTTTTCTTTTCTTTTATTTTTTTTTTTAAACCCGAAAAAGGGGAGGTAACACATTATAATTGACTTTATTAAAAAAACGATTTTAAATAAAAGCACTTTCGTTTTATACAAAATATATAAAAAGACTTTAAAAAAAATATATTATTTAAAAATTGATTTCAAAATTATACCTAATACGTTTAAATTCTTTATTTTTACGCTTTTTTTTTTTTATAAATCAGAAAAAAATAATTTCAAAATTATTTCAGTAAACGTACACCAATAATTTGCACCAAAATACAATTGAGCTATATAAAGAGCCAGTGAAAGAAATCTGGTTTACCGTTAATGCAGTACTTATACCAAAATTGGAACGATACAGAGAAGATTAGCATGGCCCCTGCGCAAGGATGACACGTAAATTCGTGAAGCGTTCCATATTTTTTTTTGTTTTTATCCACACCGTGAAGTAATATCTCAAGGTTTCTGCATTTTATTTAGATCTATATCTTGATTAAACCATTCGATTTTTTAATTTATTCAGGGTTAATGTTCATGTATGTATATTGCGTTATAACCCCTCTCTCCCCCCAGATATTTCATTCAACAACATTGTGTAGACGTATTTACTTCACTTTGAAATTTGAAAAAAATCATGAAATTCTTCTTCACAACAAAATAAACTTCATATTTATTTACAAATATTATACGGGCTTTCTATAGTATTGTAGTCATATACAAAATACATTCAATCACAAGATGTTAAAAGATTTAGATTTATTCTCAACTCATTCAAATCTATTCATGATCGCCATTCAGTTTTCTCCCCTTTTAAACAGTCGTCACCCCTATTCAATACATAGGGCATCTATTACATGGGAAGCGTGGTGAAGAGGCTAAGTACGATTAGCTTGGCTTGGCTAGGCTACGTGTGAAGGCTCGAGGTTCGACACCCGACTCGAACAGAGTTGTGATTACTGAGCGCCTAAAGGCGGCACGGAAAACCTTCTCCCAGATACCCCCTCCTCACTGGTCCACGAGATTGGACCATAAGCCTTGTGTAGAGAGTTAAGTCATTCGCTAAATAATTTTAAGTAAAGACTTTTTAGAATACAAAAACTTATAATTTTTATAAGTACTTGAATAGCCCAGTGGTTAACGCGTCGGCCTTCTATCGAGCAACTTTTTTGTAAAGAAAAAGCTTTTAAAAAATCAACACGGAAACCTCCCAGACCCCCTCCTACCCCCCCAAACTGACCCTCACAAGTGATTGGACAATTGTGTTCAATAGAATCGATCAATAGAAATATTTCCAATCGCACACAAATTTATTGGTCCAGTAGGTCAGAGCTATACAACAGTTTATAGTTGTTGGTCCAGTACGTCAGAGCTATACAACAGTTTAGTAGATGAAATAATGGATGCGATTTCACTCAATAGCACGTTATTTATTTTTTTTTTGTTTTTTTTTTGTATTTCTTTTTTTGTTTTGTTTCAGATCCTCTTGGTAATGTTCCTTTTTTTGTTGTTGTTTTGTTTTTTGTTTATTTTGTATTATACCACAAATATGATCTCTCTCTCTCTTTCTCTTTCTCTCTCTTTCTTTCTCTCTCTCTCTCTCTCTCTCTCTCTCTCTCTCTCTTTCTCTCTCTCTCTTTCTCTCTCTCTCTCTCTCTCTTTCTCTCTCTCCCCTTTCATTTCTATCTTTGTCTCGCTTGTTCTAACTTCTTTGCACTCTCTCCGCTCTCCTTAGTGTATCTGTTGTTTTTTTTACTCTTTTCTATCATTTCCTTCTCTCGATTTTCTTTCTCTTTCTCCTCGTCCTCCTCTTTTTAATTTTTCTACTTTCTCTCTCTCTCTCTCTCTTTCTCTTCTATATTTTTTTTCTCTTTCTACTTTTCTTTTTCCCTCACTTCTCTCTATCTCTCTCTCCATTTGCTCTCCTCTTCTTATCTTTTTTTTATCTTTCCCTTTTTTCTCCTCTCTATCTCTCTTTATCTCCCCTCTGTTCTTTCTCTCTCTCTCATTCTTTCTATACTCTAATTTTTCACACCTCGTCCTCCTTATTTGATCTTTTTAATTTCTCTTTCTCTCTCTCTCTCTCTCGTCTGCTAAAAAAAATATCCCATAACCTATTCCCTTTCTGCACTCGTGATCTAGTCAACACTGACATCTCAGACTACGACGAGACCTCGATAAAAGACAAAAGTCTTCCAAGACAGACAAGGTCAAGAAACTCTGACATGTTTATGACCTTCGGACCCAGTACCTTGTCATTGCGTCACGAGACAAGATATGGCCATCTCAAATGTCCAATAACTGGAAAAGACCCAGAAGTCACGATCTTACTGTAAGGTGTAATCATCTTTTTGTGTTCGTTGTGCTAGGAACGTCTGTGACCTATAAAATAATGATCAAGAAGTGTCTTATCTCTGACTGTACTTTAGGTAATATCTTTTCATCGGAAAGTATTTTCATTATTCATAGTTTGGTCAGTATATATTTTGGTCAGTATTGATATTTTCAGTACGCTACCTCAAGGCAGTCCTTCAACAATGACAGAGAGTCTTGGGCAGAAGATATCCTGTACCTGGTTACTCCTAAATGGAAAGATGTCTTTAAATTAGACAATCGAAAAACAACAACAACAACAAACAACAGATTGATGAAGTTACGCATTTTTTTAGCGGCCTCCGAAAGGGGAAAAGACGCTATTAGTTTTGTGTGGAATGTCTGTCCCTCCGTCCGTCCCATTTAGATCTCGTAAACGAGAAAAGATAGTGAAAATCCGACATAATAATATTTTAGACCATTCAAAGTTCTGATGCAACGGCTACTTTTTTTTCTTTTCTGAAAGCGAAAAATCTAATTTTTTAAATCACTTATGCTAGCAGTTTTTTTTTCATAAAAATACACCACTTTTACAACTATCCGCTATGAATAGTAACTGTGACAGGTGGGGAAATGTGACGTGTGTTTGGCACGTTTTATGTCTAGGGGATGATTATTTTTAATGCTATCACACCCCCACTTATCAGCATGTGAATCGGGAGCAGACACGCAACGAGACAAAGCAATGAAAGATAGATACAAAAGTTAAAATAAAGGAAATTTATTTACATAAATATACATATAATAATAAAAAGGGGGAGGGTTTGCATCTATCTCTAGTACATTCTATGTTTAATCATCACTCTTGCACATAATAAGAGAGTATGTCACTTTGTCCTCTGACTTAGCTGGTTGTCCTGTTGATGTCGCAGCTGGCTGTGTCCTGGCTTGAGGTTCTGCAGCTGGAGGTGGCGCTCTAGCGGATAGAGGGACGCCGGCGATATAGTTCTTGTGGAGTCTCAGTCCCAAGTTCTAGTATCTGTAGTGGGCACAGTATGGCGGGTGGCCGGATACCGTGGGCACAATGTTACTGCGGGCAGAGCTGATCTGCTTTGGGCAGCGTGGTTGACAGGATATGTCCAGTGAGTTGCAGAGGGTTGGCGTAGCTATGACGTCTCACACAGATCTGGTCTATAGGGACGTCGCACCTAATAGCTTGACAGGTGGGCTGTCGAATAGGCGGGCAATGCCGATAGCGCCAAGTAGTAGAGTTGAGTAGATCTCAGTAGGCAAGTGCAGTGCTGAATAGCACTAAGCACATAGATAGTAGGTGATTCTTGATATCAAACAAATAGGCAGACACCTGAGGGAGGCTGCGGATAAATAAAGACAAGTTAGGACTGTCTCTCATACATCTTATCGATGCCCTCGTCTGAGGTGCATTCGTCAGATTGGTAAAATTGCTTTAGAGCATAAAGGGGAGATGATGACAAATGGGATTTGGAAAATAGATGGCAGATAGTAGCAATATAAAAATGTACATGAAAGGGAACGTAATAATATAAAAATGTACATAGAAGGGGAAATAATAATCTCAAATAAACAACACAGGTGGATAGAGAAAGAAAAGGGGGGGGGTGAGTTGGGCGGTGGTCAGCGATCCAGATGGTTTGTTTACATATGACCGTGGGTCGAGAACAATGGAGCGTGCTTGAATGTCCCTTCAAGCGTCGCAACTCTCATTAGAGTAAAATGAGTAAAGGGGAGATAATTCGTTACAGGGGAGATAACTCGTATCTCTCTTCTAGACGCAGTATCAGTGCGCTAGTAAGATTATCAAGGCGGCCAACCGAGATAAAGGAAATAAAATAAGATGTACAAATATATACATGGTTGCATCAACTATCAATTGAGCAACGTAGCATTAACAGGGTAATGCAGTATACAAATAAATACATAGAACATGTTTATGTTTTCTACTTACGCCAGTGAGAAATACACAATGCACTAATTAAATATAAATGAACTAAGCAAAATATACATGATAAATCCAATGGAAATATACACAGAGTAATTAAGATGGAACTTGTGATTAAGTTCGGCTTACCACCAGGTATTCCTCTAGGAGAAAGAATAAGTGATATAGTCCAGACTCGATAGCTCAGCTCGAATGCGAAAGAGAGGGTGATTTGAGTTGGTTTACTATATATATATGCCTGGAAAGTGTGGGCGGACACCGGAAATGTCCTAGGCTAAGAATTTAGCTTACACGTGGGTGAAGTCCGACAAGCGACGCACCTTGGTGTATCACGCGGTATGTTGACCCGTGTAATCTCTTAGATCAAAGAGAGACGTGAGAGAAGGGGGGGGGGAGAAGGATTAGCTTGCATTCAAACCAAGGTGGGGTCAACCGCGACCGTCCTTCAGACATCCGGCGGGCAAGACAAAAGAGATTGTGTGTCTACCTTTCCCCGATCAAGGGCAGATAAATGAAAGGACGCGCCTTAGCTATCTCCAAGGTGGTCAACTAAGTCTAGCCTGGAGAGGAAAAGGTGGCGCGGGTGAAGAATTCAGGGGTAGGATGGGGAAATAATTAAAATAAAATAAATAAATGATGAAAAATAATAATTAATGCTGTGATAATTTAGAGTGACTCTGACAGCGAGTTTTTGACTTGTCACATACGCCGCCGCCAAGATGGATCTATCGCAGAAAGATCCATAAAGTGCGAGCAGACTGATGTCACTCTAACTTTAAGATCAGTTGTTATCACAGCATTAGAAAAAAAAATCTGGAAAAATAAGGGGTAGCCATGCCAGGAGGAGAGTCTGTCCAAGTCTGTCCGTGGTCTACTTTCCGTCCCTGAATATGTAGTCACCTGGGTGAAACCTTTGGGGTTGCTTGGGAGAGTAGATTGGGCGATTGGATGAGTAGTATTTCCTTCCTGGGGCGGATTGGGGAGCGTGATTGGGGCTTAGGCGGGGTGCCCAAGGCACGTGTGCCCGTTGGGGCTTACCTCCGAAGCCGCTGTGAGGCGCTTCTTCACGAGAGTAAGTAGTCAGCTTACCTCGGTATCGTCTGACACGATCAATGTCAGGGAAGAGTGGCCTGATAAAGAATGTGGAGTTCTGCTGGAGAACGTCCCCACGAGTGCGATAATCTGGCTTACATCGTGGCTTCCTGACACGGTTAATGCCAGGGAAAGGTAGATATTGAGTGGTGGCTGAGGAGCCAGGGTGAGAAGAGTTTTCACGAGCGCGAGGGTTCGGCTTACCCCGTGACTTCCTGACACTATCAATGCCAGAGGAGGGTTGATTTTGAATGGCGGTTGAGGAGCCATGAAGAGGAGTGAGTCCACGAGAGCAAGGTTTCATCTTACCTCGGGGCATTCTGACACTGTCAATGTCAGAGGAATGTTGCTTAATTTTGGCTGAGTAGCCTGGGTCAAGAAGACCCTCACGAGCGCGGGTATACGACTTAACTCGTGACTTCCTAGCAGAGTCAATGCCAGGGCGGAGTGGTTTGAGCTTCGCTGATGAGTCGGGACTAAGCGTATTAGTGTGGCGACCAGGGCTTCCAACCAGCTGGTTGCTGCCACGTTTCTGCTCCGTCGATCTACCGACGGGCAGAGAAAAGTATGGCTTGTTGACTACTCCAAGAGGGACATATTTGGAGCCTAGAATGAAATCATACACTGGCGTGTCCATGACGGCGGCGTCAATGGTGCCATGTACGTATCTGCACTCCACGTGTACCCTCGCGACAGGTAGAACCTGCGGAGGAGTGCCACGGTCTATGGACTGGATTGTCACTGTTCCACCAGTGAGATCCGATGGGTCAATCAGCGTTCTATTTATAACCGCTCCGAACGAACAGCCTGAGTCGTAAAGGCCCAAGACTTCAACACCGTTGGCCAGAATGTTCTCTACTCCCGGAGGAGAAGAGGTGGGGTGAGGTGGCACGGGTGGGAGTTCTGGTTGGCCGAGTTCAGTGGCAGTGGGTTGAGGAGCCACGGCCATCGTGGAGACGAAGTATGGGTCCTCCTCCGGTTGGTCAGAAAGATCGATCGCGGAGGGTTGAGAGACTGGCGTCACCGTAGATAGGGTCCGTGGGGCCTGCTGCTGCCGTTGTGGAGTGGGTCTACTGTCACGCGCGCTATGACGTGAGTCACGCTGAGAGTAGTTGGTCTGGTTATAGCGAGACTGGTGGTTGGGGCGGTTATTGTGGCTATGAGGGGCTGATTGCCGACCTGGTGCCTGGTTATGCTGGGGAGTTTTAGGAGCAAGGTTGGGCTGAGCAGGAGAAGTTGGTTGGTCTGTTTGTTGGTCTGTCGCGGTTGCTTTGCCTTTCAAGTCCTTGCGGGCGTTCAAGTACCTATCAGCGGCGGAGGCTATGTCAGCGGGAGCGGTTGCTTGTTGTTCCTTGACATACACTCTGACCTCTGGGGACATGCATTCCAACAGCTGCTCAGAGAGTATGAGGCATGCTAGGCCATCAAAAGTCTCTGGCAATTGGCTGAGGGCGTGCCACCTGACCAGGTACTTGTCCAGCCTTTCGCAGAGGTTGCCGTAGGTCTCTCTGCGTTCGAGGCGGGAACTTCTGAACTTTTTGTGGTAGGCCTCGGCGGTCAGCTCAAACTGGACGAGTAGCGCCTGCTTGAGGGCTGCGTAGTCTTCTCGCTGGCCGGAGGGGAGTTTGGAGTAAACTTCGTAGGCTTTGCCTCGGAGGCATTGGGATAGCCGGAAGCACCATTTCTCCTCTGGCAGACCGTAAAAGCGTGCTACTTCCTCAAAGCGGACAAGATAAATTTCGATGTTCTCTGTCTTGTCGTCGAAGTGATCCATTGGCATGTGGGGTAGGCCGTTCAAGGAACTTTGAAAGGATGCTGGGCTAGCCGGGCGAGATTCGGAAGAAGCCTGGCGGGCGGCCTCGTTCTCTTTGTCCGCGGCTATCTTTTCTCTCGCTGTAATTTGTTGCTCTTTTTCTCTTTCTCGCTCTGTGACTTCTTTAGCAATAGCTATTTCAGCTTCCTTTCTTTCTCTTTCTTTAGCAATAGCTATTTCAGCTTCCTTTCTTTCTCTTTCTTTAGCTATTTCATTATCCTTTTCCTTCATTGCTAGCTCATGCTCCCTTGCGCTTGCTAATCTTCTTTCTTCCTTTTCGTCTTCCTTTCTTTTTTCTTCTTCTCTTTCAAACGCCTCAAATCGTGCTCTCACAATTTTTTTTCGTTCTGCCTCATCATCAAATAAGGTGGCTGCAAAATCCTTCAATTCAGCCATTTTCTGCTTCATGTCAGAGTCCGCTTTCGAGCGTGTGCCGCTGGCCATAATGATGAGGGGTGGGTAATGAGAGGTACTAGGATGGTGAAGGGGCAGATAGAATGGATAATAGGATTGAGCTAGAATTAAAGAAAGTGGGTTAGTGAAAGTGAGTCGCTGGTTATAGGAAAGAGTGCAAAAGGAATGTGGTGTCTGCCTAAGTTAATCACAAAGTTCCTGCAAGGAAATGTTACACATGAAATGCGATAATAGTAATAAATAAAATATGACAGAAGTGACACTCTTGATAATGTGAAGTGATGATACTTATAAATATTTTTAGAAAAATATTGATAGGAATTTAGTTATTGCTGCCTGCTCGTGCCTGCTGTACTAATGGGTTAAATCCACGGACGGGCTCGCCAAAATGTGACAGGTGGGGAAATGTGACGTGTGTTTGGCACGTTTTATGTCTAGGGGATGATTATTTTTAATGCTATCACACCCCCACTTATCAGCATGTGAATCGGGAGCAGACACGCAACGAGACAAAGCAATGAAAGATAGATACAAAAGTTAAAATAAAGGAAATTTATTTACATAAATATACATATAATAATAAAAAGGGGGAGGGTTTGCATCTATCTCTAGTACATTCTATGTTTAATCATCACTCTTGCACATAATAAGAGAGTATGTCACTTTGTCCTCTGACTTAGCTGGTTGTCCTGTTGATGTCGCAGCTGGCTGTGTCCTGGCTTGAGGTTCTGCAGCTGGAGGTGGCGCTCTAGCGGATAGAGGGACGCCGGCGATATAGTTCTTGTGGAGTCTCAGTCCCAAGTTCTAGTATCTGTAGTGGGCACAGTATGGCGGGTGGCCGGATACCGTGGGCACAATGTTACTGCGGGCAGAGCTGATCTGCTTTGGGCAGCGTGGTTGACAGGATATGTCCAGTGAGTTGCAGAGGGTTGGCGTAGCTATGACGTCTCACACAGATCTGGTCTATAGGGACGTCGCACCTAATAGCTTGACAGGTGGGCTGTCGAATAGGCGGGCAATGCCGATAGCGCCAAGTAGTAGAGTTGAGTAGATCTCAGTAGGCAAGTGCAGTGCTGAATAGCACTAAGCACATAGATAGTAGGTGATTCTTGATATCAAACAAATAGGCAGACACCTGAGGGAGGCTGCGGATAAATAAAGACAAGTTAGGACTGTCTCTCATACATCTTATCGATGCCCTCGTCTGAGGTGCATTCGTCAGATTGGTAAAATTGCTTTAGAGCATAAAGGGGAGATGATGACAAATGGGATTTGGAAAATAGATGGCAGATAGTAGCAATATAAAAATGTACATGAAAGGGAACGTAATAATATAAAAATGTACATAGAAGGGGAAATAATAATCTCAAATAAACAACACAGGTGGATAGAGAAAGAAAAGGGGGGGGGGGTGAGTTGGGCGGTGGTCAGCGATCCAGATGGTTTGTTTACATATGACCGTGGGTCGAGAACAATGGAGCGTGCTTGAATGTCCCTTCAAGCGTCGCAACTCTCATTAGAGTAAAATGAGTAAAGGGGAGATAATTCGTTACAGGGGAGATAACTCGTATCTCTCTTCTAGACGCAGTATCAGTGCGCTAGTAAGATTATCAAGGCGGCCAACCGAGATAAAGGAAATAAAATAAGATGTACAAATATATACATGGTTGCATCAACTATCAATTGAGCAACGTAGCATTAACAGGGTAATGCAGTATACAAATAAATACATAGAACATGTTTATGTTTTCTACTTACGCCAGTGAGAAATACACAATGCACTAATTAAATATAAATGAACTAAGCAAAATATACATGATAAATCCAATGGAAATATACACAGAGTAATTAAGATGGAACTTGTGATTAAGTTCGGCTTACCACCAGGTATTCCTCTAGGAGAAAGAATAAGTGATATAGTCCAGACTCGATAGCTCAGCTCGAATGCGAAAGAGAGGGTGATTTGAGTTGGTTTACTATATATATATGCCTGGAAAGTGTGGGCGGACACCGGAAATGTCCTAGGCTAAGAATTTAGCTTACACGTGGGTGAAGTCCGACAAGCGACGCACCTTGGTGTATCACGCGGTATGTTGACCCGTGTAATCTCTTAGATCAAAGAGAGACGTGAGAGAAGGGGGGGGGGGGGGAGAAGGATTAGCTTGCATTCAAACCAAGGTGGGGTCAACCGCGACCGTCCTTCAGACATCCGGCGGGCAAGACAAAAGAGATTGTGTGTCTACCTTTCCCCGATCAAGGGCAGATAAATGAAAGGACGCGCCTTAGCTATCTCCAAGGTGGTCAACTAAGTCTAGCCTGGAGAGGAAAAGGTGGCGCGGGTGAAGAATTCAGGGGTAGGATGGGGAAATAATTAAAATAAAATAAATAAATGATGAAAAATAATAATTAATGCTGTGATAATTTAGAGTGACTCTGACAGCGAGTTTTTGACTTGTCACAGTAACAAACATGGGAGGCTCTTTAGTGGGGGAGATGGCAGTATACAATATTGTAGACACATTTATGCAATTGGCTTTAAATTTTTTGTCAAAAAATATTTCTAAAAAAATATATATATTTTTTTTATAGAACACTTAGCTAAAGGAAATTTTTTAATTATTTTTTTTTTTTACGGAAATGTGTTTTTCTTGAGGCTGTTCAATAGGAGATTGATCCTTTACATAACAATTAGATCAATTAGATATTCATTATATGACATGAGTTAGGCCAGGTTCACACATGACTCCAGCTTCACCAATCCTTTGGTCCATTGGACCGCTGGGGCACCACACAAGATCTGTCAACCTTCATACTCCATTCTTCTCTGACATTTGTCTTTGATAGAATTTAATTCTGATGTTCTTTTTAAAAACATTGAAACCTGCCTTTTTATTTGCCTGGGTGGACTACTTTAAGGGCCGATTTTGAGTTTATGTTTCCACACAAACTGTCTTTGTAACTTTTTTTTTTGTGTTTTTTTTTTGTTTTTTGTGTAAATCTCGTTTTTATATTAATAATATTTGATCTTCCAATTGCTCAGGTATCAGTGTATTACTAAGTACACAAGTATTTATGTCATTACATTTTCAACATATATTTAACATGCGTTGCAATGCAACATAATATTACCAGAAGAGAGTATGTCAATGTAGATTTAAAATCAGGATTAACATTAAACACAGACGACATAAAGGACCCATTAAAACCAGAAGAAGGGTTTGGATTAAGAGGTCGACCAGTTGGAGCTTCCGACCAGCGTCCCGCGCTCTAAGGCAGTAGAGATGAAATTACTTAGCGTACAATATCCGAAAGCCCTTCAAAAGCCGACCCTAAAATTAGCCAAACAAGACAACATGGGTAGGGACATTAACTCTACCCACGTTTTGGGATTGTATGGAGTACAATGATTCTACTGTAAATGCAGTAATGACGGACGTACTGTCGGAGATTTAAGACTAAGTCCTTAATCTAGTCAGGGCAGTGTTTTAACACTATAATTATACCCTTTTGTGTGTGTGTGTGTGTGTGTGTCTCTCTCTCTCTCTCTCCAATAATTACAGGCCAGTTAACTTTATTGGTTCCGCCAAGCGTAAAACTTATACACGACACGGTGACTCACACAAAGGGTTTTGCGTGTGTATATGTGTGGGAAAAAAAAAGGGGGGGGGGTTCACATTAAAAAAAAAAGGGGGGGGGGTGAATTAGTGTGTATGTAGTTCCAAATATGGGGGTCACAGTCAAAGTAGTCCTATGTGTACATAATCTGAGCTTGTATGTTGAGATATAAGTGTGTAGAGTCAAGGACAGAAACATAGATTTAAAAAAAAGAGGGGCGGGGGGAGGAAGGCGTACCTTAAACATCATCTATAAGAAAAACACATAAAGAAAACTAGCATGTATTGAGTGACATTGTATCAAGTATCATAAATCGATCGATAATTTTTTATGACTCAAAATTTAACTTGATACATGCAATACCATATAGGTATTATTGTCCAAAAAAGATAAACCGTAGCTTTATTAGTGGACTTTACCGATTGGGAGAAGGTTTCCATGCTGCCTTTTCAAAAGTAATTTAAAAAAAAAAAAAAAAAAGGAAAGTTGCTCGAGTCTGAATTCAAACTCAAGCCTCCGGGATGGAAGGTCGACGTGTTTTCAAGTACTCATAAAAATAGTAGTCTATTCTTAGTTTTAAATCTTTGGCTTGTTTGTCGAGTCGACTGTGCTTGATTATTGTCACGTGTCGCCCGTCGCTGATTTACTACATTTTCTATATAAAACAAATTTAATTAATTAAGACTAATTGATTTACCAACTTGTTATTTTTTTGTTTATTGATTCACGTGTCATTGACTATAAATAATTGTGTGCAAAGCTTCAAGTTTGATCCGAGAGTGAAAAGTGGGAGAGATATGTCGTGTACAAGATTTCCCATAGAAAGAGTTGCTAGAAGCTGAGTACAAACCAGTCCTAGTTCTGTTGTTGTCTAATTTTTTTTTTTGTCATTTCTATCTTTTATTTTCTTCCTAATTTTTTTTTCATATCACTTTCTTTTTTTTTTTTTCTAATTGATATTTTTCCTTCTTTTTTTTCTCTTTATTTCTATTCTTACTTTTTTTTTTGACCAGTCTTTACTTCTCTTTTTTTGTTGTTGTTGTTCTTTCTTTTTCTTGCTTTCGATTAATTTTTTATTTTTATCCTTCCTTTTTCTTCCTTACTTTTTAAAATTGTCTTTCTTTCTTATTTTTCATCATTTTGTTTTCACTTTTTTTTTCGAATTTTGTTTCTGTTTGTGAAGTTTCAGGTATGTCTTCATTGTCATTCTTTTTTTGACCTTCTTTTATCTTATTGTTTTGGTCCTCTTTCATTCATGGCCACATTCCATTCCAACGACGTCATAGATTGTACAGGTTCTCACCTGTCTTGTTCTAGTGTGGACACTGTGAATGAAAAGAACCACGTGGACTGACTGACTTAACGTTACGGCATGCTCTGTGGATTCAGGGTTACCTGGAGGAGTGGAACAGAGGCCGGGGGAGGGGGAGGGGGGTCGCCGCTCTGAAAGTATTTTTCTTACCTATTTTACAATGATGGTTCTAAAAAACATAAAACGTGCATCAAACAGGGTGGACAATTTCTTGGAACCGAGGCAGTTGTATGGCTGGTACCACCACCTAGGTCTAGAGTTACTAGTTAGAGCTAAGGTTGACACCAATAGTTACAGAGGGCTCGAACACTGACCCGCGATGTCGCGAGCTGTGAGCATTTTGGACCAATAGCTCGTTGCCACGTCTGACGTCATGACCTGTGACGTGGTAACGGGCTATTGGTTTCATCAGGTAGCGATGTTGCAGGTCAGTGTTCGGGCCTTTTCTAACATTTGGTCTCGGCTGGGTTGCACTTTTACTTTTCTTTTTGTATTGCATTGATTCCATATATCATCAGCTTATTAACTCTCTGTCTCCGTAATTATTTTCTACATGCTGAAAGAATTGTTCATTTTTTCACACTTGTACATTCTAACCTGTTATGATAAAACTTCAATAACATTTTTGTTTGTAATATGTAATCAGAAAACGTTACTTTTGTTATAGAATTATAGTAGAATGCATGCTCTTTTTATATAACACAAATTAAAGTTTATAAAACCAAAAATTGATTGTATTTAACGGGACAAATCAACGATTATCTTTAATTAGGAGAGAAAGAGTTAAACCTCGATAGTTTATGTACCCCATCCAACCAGGAGTGAGAATCACTCGTAATACGCACGTGATTTTGACTTGAAGATGACCGCTGACATTGAATGCCTTAGGAGCACTTGTTTTTACGCATCCGTTCCCCTAGTTTGAATAATGTAGGCTACACGTTTCATTTCCTTCTACATCTGCAGCAGTTTTAAATAGTTTACAAAACCTCACACGTTACAAATCGTCTCCGACAGCGGCAGAGATTCCGTCACTTGTCGTCTGTACAATTTGTCAACATTTTTCTCGCTATGATGTCATCATCGTTAGCCCAGATAAGGCGCGCACTAGATTGCGCTTCGTTGACGCCCCAGATTTCTCAACAGCCGAGGAATTTTTCAAGGATAGGAATTTAATTCATGGGGAAAATAGATTACCTTGTTGTTTGTGTCGGGGACGCAGCTTGTTGTTTGTGTTGGGAAGTAGTCGGTCTACAGATAGACTGAATTGTGAAATAAAATCCAGTATATTTTGTTTTTAAAACAGCCAAGAATATTGCTGACATGCCTGATCAACACATCATGTGATAATGTACCTTTAAAGACATGGATCTAGATATCTAAGACTTTTTTATATCTTGACTTTATCAGCGCTAATAATTCACTTTTCTCCTGCTACACAGGTAATCGAGTACTTATGGCCTGTCCTATGCAAAGCGATTACGCGTGATTGTCTTACGACAGTTAGGGTTGGGGGGGGGGGGGCGCTGCTTTGTTCATTCAAACGTTTAGTTATGAAGTGGGTGATATATCTGGTTTGTGTGTGTGTGTATGTGTGGGTTTTAATTGATCAAAAGATCGCCAAATATGTTCATCTCATTGGCAGTTTACAAAAAAAAAAAGGTTTCAATGTAACAGTATGGATGTTTGTGGTTTCTTTGCAGTGGCCCTAATACTAAGGCATGTCTTTGAGTCCATACTTTAAGGAGGAGTGCAATATTTCACGTGGATATGCAGTCCTAGTTGTGACCTACATATTTTGCCACACTTTCATCGCAGACATAACCATTGTCTGCCGGTGGTCGGTTTCAAGTCGCTTTTCGCCGTCAACTCCCGTCCTGGCCAGTAGATTGTCTTTTGATCTCAATTTGTGTATCCCTCATTGAGCCGTCTGACTCTGGAGAACATGACAGTGCTTTTGTTGCGTTTCGGTGTCAGGATTTGCTAAATGCATTCTTCTACAATGTCGCTATTTTTTGTTTTCTCTGCAGTCTTTCCCCATGCAACTTTATCATGAGCTATCTCCCCTCCTTACACACACAATCTTCCTGGTTGGTGCCAGATGTCCATATGGTATGTGACTGACGTGATCAAGTCAGCAATGTCTGCGTTGTATCTTGTACAAACACTCTCATTTCTTACAGTTGTCATATTTGAGTCGTTGTTTTTATTGTAACAAAAGGTCAAAATTATGCCAATAATTAATAGCTGTTTTTTCTTATAAATCGAAGTAGCTAAGATATAGGTCTAACAACCATTTCATTTAATAGAGGATAGAGTCTTACACATATTACTAATTCACTTGTAAGCCCCTCCACTAACATGAATAAAATATTGTCCTTTCAAGGACACTTTCTTTAAATCTCAAGCGGTCATCTTGGTGAAATAAAAGCGACAAACAACCAATGAACTGGACTCATCAACTTGATCTAATTAATGATGTTTGCTGTCTTATTAGGACTCCACTATTCAGTCAAGTGATTTCCCCTATATTTTAAATTGTATTAAACTTCTTTACTTTACTCTTCCTGCTACAGTATTTCTGTAGAACAGTGGTTACCAGACTGTGTTCCGCGGAACCTTAGTGTTCCAAGGGGCCTGAATAGGTGTTCCACAAACTACTGGAATAATTGACTAATAGACCATCACGTGAATTAATCTCTCTAAAAAAATAAGCAAAGTGTTCCGCTAAACACTCAGAATGTGCGAAGTGTTCCGTTAAGGAAACTGTTTGGGAAGCACTGCTCTAGAGAATGTTTGTGACTTCTACCAGTCAAGCATTATGCGCTGTAGATCTGTCCAGATTGTCTTTTTGATTGCACTTGACTCTGTGAGAGTTTTTAACTTCTGTGTTCCTTCCTGGACCGCCATAGTTCCCCAGTTCCTTTCTCTCCCATGTTTTTGTTGTACTGAAGCTACACACTCACTTTTTAACATCGACATGACCAACGCATCATTTTTTCGACTCAGAACCGAACACAAAAGAATGAGACGACATATGTTCCGGAAACTTAAAATCTTTTCGAGCGAAACCTGCCCTTGTGGAGCATCACCAGAGAATGCTGGCCATGTCCTTCAAAGATGCATACTGTATCAAGAGACCCGAACAAGACTCTGGCCCCAAAAGCCTTCTATAGAAAAAAAACTATACGGAGAACTGTCAGATCTGGAAACCACTGCGCAGTTCATCTCAGAGGATTACTGATCTCACATAGAGGATTACTGATCTGAGAACGAAGAAGATTTTTAACATTGTATTGACATGTCACACATTTGCACCTACCTTACGAGCCTTCGCGTGTTGTTAGTTACAACCTCACTCAACATGCGCACACACACGCAAGGCACCACTCACACATGCAATACACAATTACACTGACACTAACAAAAACTAGTGATGGGTGACATGAAACGCAGATTTACCTCTTCAGACTTTGTGGTCAACGGTTAACGAGATATACATATGACCAGCACAACGACCAACCACCTTTACTTTTCCCATTAGAGCTGGGTAGACTCAGATCAGGCCTAAAGATCTCGAAATAAAAAAATTCAGGATTCGAACCCGGGATTCCTAGCGCTTTACCACTCGGCCATCGCGCCTCTAAATGTAGATTTAGGCCATTGCTAAAATGGGGCGCCAATAAGAATAAAAATGAACGACTTTCTATTATACGTTCAGTGTCATAAAACGAATGACAAAGTTAACACAAGAACAACATTTTTTTAAATATTAAAAAAAAAATCTTATACGAAGTGTAATTGCATCAATTAGTTTGGAACAGTCATGTAATTATATTTTTAATAGATCTAGACCAACGACAATAAATCTGTACGATTAGAAATATTTTACCTATTGTTTTTTAAGCGCAGTTTCATGCTTTTAGCTTTCTCAATACGCTATAATCCTATCACTAGTCTGGATCAGTTGGAGAATGGGGGGTGGGGGGGGGGGGGGGGGGTGGAGAAAGTAAGGGGTATCTGGGCGATCGCTTTTTAAATGCGATTAATAAACAAGCAAAATACAAAAAGGAAAAAAAAAACTATTTAAAAAAGCTTATATAAAGTGTATCAATTAGTTTGGATTAGTCATGTAATTTAATTTGTAATAACTCTCAGACGACAATCTACAAAGGGGACTAATTCAGCTTATACCACCACTATTTATTTCCCTTGTTTGAGAACAAACAAAGTAATTTATTACCAATAGTTAATTAATTAATTGGTTAATTTTTTTTATTCTTGTGTTTGCAGTTAAAAGAAATAAAAGTGAAAATTTTCAGCTTGATCCGAGATTGGGTGTCGGAGTAATTACATTATTTGCTCTTCTGTGTAGAAACTACTAGAAGCCAAGTGTACGAAAGAAATCTTCTTGTTTACATTTCTGTGGCAACCTTAACGCGTACACTGCGTGGCTGTAGATAAAAGAATATGCAAAAAATGCTGCGAATATAAAGTCTCGATATGTAATGTAAATGTAATAATAGGAGGATCCTAGCAATGGAATTGAGATGCTACAGTATCATGTTCAAAGACCGCATCACAAACCAAGAGATTTGAGACAGGGTTATTGCAGCGATCGGACCTCATGATGACCTGCTAACTATGGTGAAAGAACGCAAGCTAAAAATCTATGGCCATATTACAAGATCTTCGGGGCTCGCAAAGACTTTCTTTCAGGGAACAGTAGCCTACCAGAAAAACGAAGAAGAGGCAGACAGAGAAAGCGATGGGAGAACGACATCAAGGAATGGACGGCCTGCCATTGAATGAGGTTCTAAACAAGGCAAGGGACAGGGAGGAATGGAGAAGGACGGTCGACGAGTCTTGCTTGGTGCCCCAACGGTCCAACAGACTAGGGGTTAGGTAAAGATAAAGGTAGGAATGTTCTAATGTTCATGATTTCTTCTGCAACGATTGTGGAGGAATATGTGGGTCACGGCTGGGCCCTCGTAACTATGCCGAGTAGACTCATGCGCTTGCTATTGGCATCTAACAGAAGACTTTATTATTATCATTGGTGTTAAAAAAAAGGTGTGAACATGAAAATGTCTATGGAACTATTGATAATTTTACGTTGTAGTGTACCATGTATATCTATGGATAAGATGACTCACGGAGATCTTGACAAAACAAAAGAGACTCTGACAAACGAGCACCCGCCCAGTCCACGAAGTTGCGGCCGAAAGTCGCATCAGGTTTGTGGGGCTTTGCCAAGAGACACAAAACAAAAGCACGTTCCCCAAAGACAGCCATCACGTGGAGGCCGAAAGAAGGAAACCAGGACATTGTTCTCGTCATGCACGGCGTCTACCTTGATGGAAGACCCTAAGGAAGTGGAAGGGGGGCTGTAACTCTCGCTAAAGACCAATCTCTGAGGAGCTAACTTATCTACCTTGATGGAAGACCCTAAGGAAGTGGAAGGGGGCAGTAACTCTCGCTAAAGACCAATCTCTTAGGAGCTAACTTATTGCCCTTGGCTTGAACCTGCGTTAGTAAGTCTCACCATGTATATCTCATAATACCAATGTGGAGGCGCGGTGGCTGAGTGGTAAAGCGTTTGGCTTCCGAACCGGGTGTCCCGGGTTTGAATCTTGATGGAGACTGGGATTTTTAATCTCGGGATCATTGGGCGCCTCTGAGTCCACCCAGCTCTAGTGATTACCTGACGTTATTAGGGAAAAGTAAAGACGGTTGGTCATTGTGCTGGCCACATGACACCCTCGTTAACCGTAAGCCACAGAAAAAGATGACCTTTACATCATCTGCTCTAAGGTCTGAAAGGGCAACTTTACTTTTACTTTTAACACCAATGTGTCTACACTACATTATATATACAACAATGACGGTACAACGTCCAACAGTTTCGACAGATAAGCAGCTAAATTAATGAGAAAAGTAATCCAGACATTATTTCACAGAAGTATCCAGACACTATGACTCTGCATTGAAGAGCAGTGACATCCGTATTGCCCTGTACCGGCCACTGCCAAGTGTCAGCCGTGTGGGAAAACAGGCCGTTATATTAATCAAACTATCCCCAAATAGGTGTGGGTGTGTGAGAGAGACTGCGTGTGTGTGTGTCTGGGTATGTGTTAGATTTAGGTTTGACCAGAGGTCTAATTTTAAACATCCTATTCTCTACATTGTGTAGTCCAGAAAACTTGTTTTGGTTTATAAAGTAATTTTAAAAAATATATTAATTAGACCTCCAAGCTAGTCAACTATAGATAAGTCCTGATGTCCTGACAAAACAAAACAACACCAAAAAAATGCAATGGCTAGCTCCGGTTTGCGCTTGGAATGTTGTAGATAAGACAATGACAGAAACACAATGCTAAATAATACAGCCTCGGGAATAAATATACATATATAGTATCTACATAGTTAAATAACAAAATGAGGGGGGGGGGGGTGATGAAAATCAGAAATGGCGTGGATCCAAAACTTGGAAGTGGGGGAGGGCGTTACTTTTGTAAATATCTTTGGTGATGGCGCAGACCTATTGATGTCATTGTTAAGTGGAACTTTGTTAGCACTTTAATTCCTAAGTGTTTTCAAAACATAAGCGGAGGCTTGAGGGGGGTTGGGGTTGTTCTCCACGAAAATCTCTTTAGTTTTATTCTTTAATTTTGAATTAGACATTTAAAATATATCAGAAATATAAAATTGAAATTATAAAATTAACATGTAACATAAACAAAAGTTTAAACATTTGACCAAAAAAAAAAAAAAGAACATTTTTCCTTTCTACCGCTGACCAGCCTATGTAAGAGTCTTTGTTTTGCTCTAAATAGCTAATGAATGACAGATGTTTGTAAAAAAAATGATCAGTTTTGTACCCTGCCCAATATTTGCTGACGTATGTGTGTTCAAGCTATGGAATGTCTTGACCTCTAGTACACATTTCATGACTAGATTATTCTTTTAAAAAAAACATAACGGTCATAGCCAGAGTTTTTTCCTGTGTGGCCAATTCTAAAAGTAATTCTTTGTCCAAAGATGGGAATCAAGTTTCAAATTTCAAGTAAAATCGTTAGAGCCGTTTTCGAGATATGTGTTTACTCACCCACCCACCTTCCATGAAGATACGTGTTGAATAGAGGTGTTGTAATAACGAGATGGAAGGCGTACAATTAACTCTGTTTCTTTCAAAAAAATGACACGCTTTTAGATTTATTCAAACTTTGGAGCTCAATTTTACCGAAATCTTGAAGTAAAAGGGGGCCTGCTCAAAAATCTTGCCCAGGAACCTCCCCACTCCCACCCCCCATTATAAAAACCGGACACTGTTAACTAATTATAATGTGACCTTTCCTTTAAAAACATTTAGCATTGATTGGTAAACTATTTTTTTCTTTATTGCAAAGTCAAATTTAAAATCTTCATTGTTTATTAAATTGTGACCGGATATAATGTAGAGTTTTGGAAAAAGTAGATTACTTCACATGACCAGTTTGTAGAAAATTTAGTGACTTACACTGAAACTATTTACCCTCCCAGGTAAGTATTTGTGTGTGTGTGCGTGAGAGAGTGCAGGTATGTGAGAGGTCTGTTTACCTCCAGCTAAACTTTCACTCTACAATAGTTTTCTTTTATTTGGTCTATAGTTACTCCCCCTTTGATGTATGCCCGTTGCTTTATTTTGTAAGTTATAACTGAGGCTTTAAAAATATTACGGGGCTGTGTAAACCAGTCCGCCAGAGTACTGATACATTTATACATTTTCGCTCAGCATTCCCTCATCCAATCAAGCGTGAAACATGCTGATGACACTCGAAATTACATACCCATAGTGTCTGGTTAATCTGTGTGTGTGTTTAAGTGAGACTTTTTAGTACGGGGGATACAATATATCGAGTAGAGTTAGAGCACAAGGCTAAAAACTGTAGGTCCTAAGTTCGAGTAGTGTTGGAGATAAAGCATCGTGTAGGTTTTGAGGATACTTTTGTGTACTCTTAAGACCGTCGTATATCTGACACTTGTCAACTGACACTGGAGCTCCATTGTGTATCTGACATTTTCAACTGACACTAGAGCACCAACGTGCATCTGACATGTGACAACTGACACTGAAGCTCCAACGTGTATCTGACACTTGTCAACTGACACTGGAGCTCCAACGTGCATCTGACATGTGACAACTGACACTGAAGCTCCAACGTGTATCTGACATGTGTCAACTGACACTGAAGCTCCAACGTGCATCTGACATGTGACAACTGACACTGAAGCTCCAACGTGTATCTGACATGTGTCAACTGACACTGAAGCTCCAACGTGTATCTGACATGTGTCAACTGACACTAAAGCTCCAACGTGTATCTGACATGTGTCAACTGACACTAAAGCTCCAACGTGTATCTGACATGTGACAACTGGCACTATGTAAGGCTGCCCAGCGGGCAAACTATATTCCACCTAGAGCATGAGTGGATTGCCGTGACCTTCTGGTCTAACACTTTTCATTCCCTAAAGCTCTTGTCCTCGCCGATTTGTTTTCGCGTCAGTTTTACACCACGGTGTTTTGATTGAGACCATTGGTTATAGAAGGCCTCAACACTGACCTGCAATGTAACAACCTGTGGGCAAGGTTGACTAATAGCTCGTTGCCAAGTCGTAAAGACCTGTGGCATGGCAATGAGCTATTGGTATCCACTGCCCACAGTTTGTGACGTTGCAGGTCAGTGTACAAGCCTTCTATTAAGATTGTTCTCGACTTGATGCTCTAGCATTAGCTTCCGTCTCACTTGTGGCAGGGTCCATGTTGAAAGCTCTTGGGACGCTTTCATAATTCTACTATCATATGTTAAGAAAACAAACAAATGAACTCACAAGTAAAAGCCTATTTATTTAAGAGCTTACATTCTCACACTGCTGTGGAAAAGATCAACGGCGTAGACAACTCTGGTGGCTTTTGCTTGACGCCCCTTCACCCCATCAAGGTAAGTAAGTTAGTAAGTGCAAGTCTTATAGCCTATGAACTTGTAAATAATATTCAGTCAATCCCATCATGCTTCAAAGTACTACCACCCTCCTCCCACCCTCCTCCCACTGGCGAACAAAAGAAGGCCCAACATCCAATTGTCACCAACCCTTACATATCACTGGACCGCTTGACCTCTGAGTGGCCAGTGCAGGACTGGTTAACACTAACAATCAAAAAGATTCTTTATTGGTCAATGGTCATGTAGCGCTATTAGGCGAGGTTATCGAGGTCCGTGGTTCGTGTCACGGTTAGAAGTTTCTTTTACCTCGCTAAATCTAATTCTCCATTTTCTTTCCTACCTAGTTCTACCATTATATAGGTCTGTGTGTGTTTGAAAAAAATGCGAATAAAAATTTTATTTAATCAATGTATTAATTTGTATTCGTTTTTTATTTTTCATATGCATTTAAAGGAGGCCCTTAGATAAGGTCTAGAAAGGCTGTTGGCTGTATAAATTAATTTATTTTTTAAATATTAAGCATGAGTTGGACTTTGGGTCGGGCTCATTTCTAAGGAAACGAATTTTCACAGAATGGGCTTACAACTCTAAATTATGAAAGCCGTCTCGTACATGAATGAACAATGAGAGAATGTGAGAGTCACACCCACACACACTCACACACTCACACACTGTGTGGGGCGGAAGGAGCAATGATAAAGCGTGGCAAGAAAGATGTGTTGCATTACGTGTGACCTCACTGTTCAAAATTGTCTTAAGCTATAAGCCAGCTATAGACCATGTGACACACCGAAGTCTGTGTCACATCTACATGTGTGATATGACACTGGAAATGATTGTGACACTATCTGATTGTCAAGTTGACGCGACAAGTTAGACTAGATGACATGTCCGGTCATGTAAACAAGAGACATATTTTTTATTTGCCGAGTTAAACTAAAGAAACACATCCTTCTAATGGAAGGGCAAAGTAAAGCAAGCAAAATATACAAAATACTTTACAAAAAACACAAAGCTTATGTAAGAGGAAGAACCGCAAAATCACTGTCATGTCTCTCAGTACTGCATGGTTTAACTATCTTTTGCTATGTAAAATAAAACTAATTATTTACCACTAATTTAATAATTTATTGGTACATTTTTTTTCATGGATTCGCATATTGTCGTGGACTATGAATAATTGTGCGTAAACAACTGTAATGTCACCTCGAACCTAGAAGGGAAGTGGGAGAAATAACGTGCACAAGATTTTTACCAGACAGACAGACGGACTGAGTTAATATTGTACCAAATCAAAATGTCTTTAAGTTATAAGTCAAGTAGATGTCTCCATGTTCAACTTGTATTATCCTCACTGAATTGAGATTTTAAGAGACAATACTTCAGCTGAGATCGGTCATCTCTACTCTAAATCATCCTAGACTACAATAGTTGAACATATTTGACTTACACATTTTAAACTACGCTTTAGGCTTGAACAAAAAAAGCACTTTTAATGTAGGTCAAGGACTACTATTCTATGTTCTATAAGTTCATTTTGTCAATTAATCAGATTAAATATATACACGTTACGGAAGAAAAACGTAATTCTTTTTTTTCAGAATTGTTTTTATAAATAGATGTAGCAGAATGCGTACTATTGATAGTAATTACTATATACGTTTTTAAGTTTTGTTTTAAAAATGGTGTATTTTTTATGGGGAAAAAAAAGAATACTTAAATTAAAAAAAAAAAGGCGCATGAAATCTGACTTTTCAAAAGCTTTTCTAATGTGAAATCTAAATGTGACGGACGATCGAACTGACGGACAGACAGCAGACCAGACACAACTATTAGCGGATTTGCCTCTAAAAGAAGAGAAAAGTGACTCTACAACGTTATGGAAGTATTGTTTTTAAGATTCCAATAAGAATCAGGAACGTGTGTGTGTGTGTGTGTGTGTGTGTGTGTGTGTGAGGGAGCGAGAGTTTTGGTCTAAGTCTAGACAGTGGAAGTATGGCTGCTATCCTAACACGTATTCATTTATTTTGTTTCTGGTGCACGGTTCGGTGCCCGCTGTAGTCTAAGTATGACGTCACTTTTGTTGTTCAAATCATTGTTTTTAAATAAGTTTTGTTTAGATCCTTATTATGTTAATGATTAAATCTTACCTTGTACCTCGTGTGAGATCAAATCAACAGGTCAGTTGTTTTAAATCTCAGAAAATGCAGCCAAATAGATTAATCTACAAACATTTGAAATACACTTTTCCAGAAAAGGTAAAATACGAACTCCTAATGAAGACATTTCTGCAAGACATTGATTGTTCTGTGTGTGTGTGTATCCAGCGTTGTCTACTAGGAGCTGTGTAATTAATCAATACACTCTCTTATCATACAATAGGGCCCTGTGGTTGAACGCGTAAATTTAGACGGGCCTCTTGTGGTGGCTGAGGTAGGTAATCTATGCGTTTTCGTGTGTGCGCGTGTGTGTGCTTAAAGTAATTGTCACGGATGAGTGCTTTCGTTGCGTAGCCGGGAGGGACAGCGACGTATCACCTAGTATTTATTTATTTATTGGGTAAAATATGGGGAAGGGGGGGGGGCAATTAGTAATATTTTTAAGGAGTCATTGAATTGAAAATCAGTACAAGTATTATTAAGAATAGTCACGTGTTCAGAAAGCATCGCTTATTTCGAATCTCCCATCTCTGGTGACGCCTCTGATCAGGGAATGTTTTATTTCCGTGACAAGGAAGTTGTGGGATTGTTGGTTTTTTACTTCATTAGTTTTAATAAAACACGTACATTTTATTTTGGGTTTCAAAGTTGGACTTTTTGTTGTTGAGGCAAAATCCTGCCTACGCCCGTTTCGTTGTCTTCCTTATCGCTGCCCTTTTCACTGCCCTTATCGCTGCCCTTATCATCTATTTGAGTCATTGGTTAACACGCATGACTAGATGCTTGGATAAAGTAGGTGGGATAAAATATATGTTTCTGGAGAAGTCTTTGAATTTCCAGCGCCGACACGGCAACACACCACTGACACACCACTGACACCATTTTTACAACTCTGACACACCACTGACGCCATTGACACACCATAGACACACCACTGACACCATTTTTACAACTCTGACACACCACTGACGCCACTGACACACCATAGACACACCACTGACACTTCTTTTTTAAGGTAACGCCTGTATTATATAAGATAAGAAGATATTCCATTACACAAATGCACAGCAATGGGGCAGTACGATTGAACAATGGGGCAGTACGATTGAACAATAGAGCAGTACGATTGATTTGCTACGAAATCAAACAATGTCAGAACTAAATAACAACTGCCTGGAGGTGAAGGGAAAATAATGGGGGCATTCTCCTGCCTACTATCTGCCGTCTGCCATCTGCTTTCATATTCGCTGTTTGCCTTTCTTTACTCAAGACCTAGTTCTGCCCACTTATTATGGAGTAAGTTTGTGTTTCTATCTTGATGGTGAGAAGTGAGCGATTGGTTGGTGGCCATGCAGTGTGAATGATGCAAGATAAGCGTCAATGTCGTCAGCTGTCTTGGGTGCACCAAACTACTCCAGAATGCCAGAGTGAAAAGACGTGTAATTATACAGAGTCTTGTTTTGTATAACATTCTTTAGTATGACTAAAGTCTCCTCCATCTAATCCATTTGATATCAAGTTCAATTTCTCAATATTATAATAAAAATTCAATTTAGTTTTGTTCACCAAGAAGCTGGTCAAGTTATCTCAAGTTTTAAACGGTCAAGATATAATACGCCTACACCGTTTCATTTGTCTACTAGAAGTTTGGCGCTACAAGTCAACGGCCATCATCAACACCACGGCCTTGCTACTTCACCCCATGCCTACCGCTGCCTACCACTGCCTACCGCTGCCTACCAACTGCTCCAAGCCCACTGTTGCTTTCCTTTGTCTTCTACCGACATCTTGCTGTACGTTTGCTTGGGTCTCAGCTAGACGTTAGTATTGGGGGGGGGGGGGGGAGAAAGGGGGAGGTATCTGGGAGGTTTCCGTGCTGCCTTTCCAAAAGCATTTTTTTTAAATTGAGCTTCCATGATGGAAGGCCGACGCGCTAGCCACTGAGCTATTGAAATATTTATAAAAATAGAAGGTTTTATAGACTATTGTTAGTTTGAAATTTATAGCGAACGACCTAATTTTCTACAGAAGGCTGATCTCCACTGAGCTTAGTACTTTTTCTAAATAAAACAAAATTAATTACAATTAATTGGTTGGAACGGATTTTTTTTCTCTTTCTTATAACAATGTTTTTTTTTTGAAACCTCAGTATTTGTGCTTTTTATTAAGTCTTTTCATCATGGGTACGTACTTCTTACAAACTGGTACATGTGGGATTATTAAGAAACAATAATTGTGCAAATTTTCAGCTTCATTAGAGAATGGGAAATGGGAGAAATATGATTTAAAATATTCCACCTAGACAGAAAGTATTTAAGCTTTGTAAAAGTCACAACAAGCTCTCCGCTTTGCTGTTTCTCTCCTAAAATAACTCTGGATGATTAGTGATCAATCCCCCACACTTCAGTGCAAGACAGGGACAGAAGTGATTTTTCTGGACATTTTTATGTTTCTTTTGCTTTTCTTCTATTGATTATCGCCCCCTAATACGTTATTCATTCCCCTTGGTTTCTACCAGGCTAATTTCTAGACGTCATTGTCTGCGGTTATAGCAGCCATAGGACTGTTGAATTTGTTAGGGATTCTTCCTTAATTAACTTCATCACAGTCTATGACTAACATTGCACTGTGAGTCCTCGCCGAGTTCTACTTAAATCTCCCCCCCCCCCTCCCCCGGGGCTCTTTCCGCAACCCCCCCCCCCCAACACTTTTGTCTCCCCATCACCTCCTGAATCTTGACTGATTTATTAAGTCTATGACTAGTCCTGGAAGGTCATCACGAGAAATGTGTTGATTCGTGTGTGTTGAAACATTGACTCACCGAAATGTACACACTCATTATGTTTACTCATATACCAAACACTCACACAAACAAACATACACACACAAGCAATGTTCTCGCTGACACACACAGGCTGATACATAGCCATAGCAGTACATTCTTTGAGATAACCTTGAACTTTGCCACGTAATTATCTAATTACTGTGTTAGTTAAGGGTCCACGTTAATCCATTCGCCATTTCACTACGTCTCATTTTGTATGCGAATTTTCAGTCCTTATTCTTTTATAGGTGGCATTGTTGAGATGTCAGAACGTAGCAACAGGTCGCTGGCAAAGTCTACGCCTTTGATGAGATCTCAAAATGTAGCAACATGTCGCTGGCAAAGTCTACGCCTTTGATGAGATGTCTAAATGTAGCAACAGGTCATTGGTAAAGTCTACGCCTTTGATGAGATGTCTAAATGTAGCTACAGGTCGCTAATCAAGTCTACGCTTTGATGAGATGTCTAAATGTAGCAACAGGTCGCTAGTAAAGTCTACACCTTCAATGAGATGTTTAAATGTAGCTACAGGTCGCTAGTAAAGTCTACGCCTTTGATGAGATGTATAAATGTAGCTACAGGTCGCTAGTAAAGTCTACGCCTTTGATGAGATGTCAAAACGTAGCAACAGGTTGCTGTAAGGTCTACGCCTTTGATGAGATGTCCAAATGTAGCAACAGGTCGCTAGTAAAGTCTACGCCTTTGATGAGATGTCAAAATGTAGCAACACGTCGCTAGTAAAGTCTACGCTTTTGTTGAGATGTCTTAACGTAGCTACAGGTCGCTAGCAAAGTCTACACCTTTGATGAGATGTCTTAACGTAGCTACAGGTCATTAGCAAAGTCTAATCCTTGATGTATCATCGTGTGGCTAGCTAAATCTGCGCCTCAGTGTAGCGACAAGTCGCGAGCTAAATCATCGCCTAGTCTTAGCAACTGCAAGTCTCAGGTCTAGGCGATTATATGAACACATCTTTCACTCTTATTGACAATCACGAATAAAATAATGAAATCTTTTTTAATAAATGTAACTTTCAAGTCATTATCATCATCTGGCCCTTGACTTGCGGTTGTAAGGGGGGGGGGTGATGGTTGATGTAGCCAAATCCCTCCACGTTTCCCGGTCAGCAGCTGTTCTTAGAAGAAGATCAAGAGAGAGAGGCCGGTGTATTTCTGTACGTTGTCCAGCCAGTTGTGCTTTGGACGACCCTCGCTCCATTTAGGCCCCTACTGTACATTTAAGAATGGCTTTAGACCGTGAGCCATGCCAATGAACAGTTCATCGTTGGTCTCTTCAGTTTCACAGTTGTTGAGATCCCCCCCTACCTCTTCTTGACTGTCTTAAATAACAAAAGCTGCTACTCCAAGTACAAGTTCGACTATCTGTAATGGTCTCACTCATCTATTAAACTTACATCATTTCCTTTCAATTTATTACCAACATTTCCCCACGCATTTCCGGTCTCTTAGTCCCGCCCCCCCCCCGCTTTTTTTTAAAGTTACAACCACTGATCTATATATACATGCCATTTCCTGAGCACTAACCTATACAAAAGCCTATACATATAATCACAAAGATAAAAATTGCTGAATGGCTTTTCTATCTTTCCCCCACCCCTCGCCCCATTACCAAAACGTAATATACAAATAAAATATTAAATAAAATTTAAATGAAAAGATATCTGAGGGTAAAATTCCGCCAGGGTGGCAGAGTTTAGATCTATACAAGGTTTTGATACCGTACCCTGTATTTGGCATCTTAAAATGGGCAAATTGAGCGGAGGGGTCAATCAATCTATCACGTCGCATGACCTGTATGAGCAATCAGAGTTGCAAACAATGTCTTTTCTTTGGTGGGTCATTTCTGGTCCACTTCGTGTGAGGACTTCCTTGTAAACTAGAAATATTTGAATGGAAGTTGCACAGGGAGAAGATCGTCTCTCGAGATGTAAAATGCCACATTGAGAGATTTGAATGAAGTCTAGACAGACTCACTAAATGGACAACGGCCACGCAGATTTGCATGAATCATTGCCTCTACGTGTTTCTCTTGTTCTGGAGGAAGTCAGAGTTTGGATTAGAATCATTAGAAACAAGGGAAATAATTTTGATTGGCTTGGATAAAGTAGGTGGGATACAATATATGTTTCTAGAGAAGTCTTAGAATTTCCAGCGCCGACTATATTGGCGACACACCACTGACACTGCTGACACACCACTGACACTACTGACACACTACTGACACACCACTGACTAACTACTGACACACCACTGACACTGCTGACACACCACTGACACTACTGACACACCACTGACTAACTACTGACACACCACTGACACTACTGACACACCACTGACTAACTACTGACACACCACTGACTAACTACTGACACACCACTGACACACCACTGACTAACTACTGACACACCACTGACAACGTATGAATCCGACACCAATCGTTCTATACCAACTGGTCTCGACCAGCACCAAATTGATTGTTATGAAGTAAGTGTACGAATAATGCTCCACGTTAAGGTGCTGACCACTGCCCTATATTAAGGTGCTGCCCTACTTTCTCCTAACATACCCCACCCCTTTTAAAAAAAAAAAAATCACCGTAGGGCGCTGTTTGACGCCCCAAGCTGCCAGTACCAATCGCTAATGTTAACCTTGACTTCTCCCCCGAAGTACTCAGGACAAGTGTTGTAAGGTACTAAATCAACACTCTGTTGGTCAACGATTGGTCAGTAGATTACCACGTGGTCAATATACAGACCCATAACTACCCCTCTACAGCCTTTTTCTAATTCATTGCACGTTGTATCTGCTGAGTCACCCAACCGGGGAATGGTGGGAAGGGGGATGAGATTATGAAACTCTCTAATTACCCTATATCTCTCTTTTCACCCCTCCCCCAACACAATTTACCCCCCCCCCTTTTTCCAATTTACTTTGCAGATTAATCCATACAAGGGGAGCAGATTGTTAATTGTTTCAACTTTCAACCAGCGCCCTATGACCTCTTACGTCACCCGCCAACTTGTAGACAGATTGCCTAACATGTTAACATTAAGATTTCAGTTCGTGGGACAGATAGTTAGAAATCCTATAAATGTTTCCATTGGCAGTGTATTATTATGGAATCAGAGTGGGGCGATTACTTACAATCCGGAATGATACCCCACATTATTTTGGTGCACATGTTCACCCATTTTATAGGTCAGTTTCACGAATCCTTTTGAATAATGAACACTTAATACATAATAAGCTCAAGGAAATTTACACGGCACTAACGTACCCACTACAGAAGAACTTGGGTCTCAGAATCAAATGGGGAAAGGAAAGAGGTATAACAGAGTTTAGGGATTCCTTTGTAAACCTTCATACTAAGCACATTGCGCCCAAGGCTAGGGAAATAACCTATAGGCTCATTTTTGGCATGACACCTATTTAGCGCAAGAAGTTCAGTATTTTAGAAATCTGTGGTAAATGTAACAATATGTAACATGTAAGTGGAAGTGGAAGAAAAACATTTGTTTCTTGATTGTTTGTTGATTTCTAAGGTGTAAAATACTGTTCAAAGTCTGTTCGATGCTAATTGTGACTCAGATGTGGATGTACATCTGGCGATCCTTTTAAACAAGGTTCCCAAATTACGTAACAACGCTCTTGAGAATTTTAACCTCATTATTTTGGCAGAGTATAGGAAACTTGTTTGGAATACTATACTGAAAATTGTTATAGATAATAAAAATTTCTTTCCTATGGCCTTTAGATTATGTTTAGACAAATTGTAGACTTTGAACTTTGGAGGAATGTAAAGGGTAATATGGTAAAGAAAAGTGTGGGTCTGTATATTGTTGAATGTATATCTAAGCGCTTGTGGGTATATGTATATGTATGTAGGTATTATGTACGATTCGGTGTAAGCGGAAAGGTAGTTTGTGGGATATATATGTATGTAGTTTTTTAAATTACAGTAGTGGTTTTCTAATTGCAAATGTATTTGACTTAATGGAATTATTTACATAAAATAAATGTCGTGCTTGTATTGGGGTGTATTTGTATGTGTTCTTGGGTAGTTACTTCATGTGGTGGACTGCTACCTCAGAAGTCTTTGACACATTGCTTTGTAGTGCTTTGGGTCATGTACAAGATGAAATTGTGTGTATATATCTAAGATGATTGTGTGGATATATCAAGGTTTGGTATGTGGGTGCGGCCATGCATCTATTAGGGTGTAAATATTGGTGTGTATTTACCTTTATTCTTGGTTAGTTATCCTTTGTTTGTTGATATGCTAATCCTTGTAATTTTTTCTGTCTCTGATGGTCTCAATAGTTATGTAGTATATCTTTGCTTTTAAATTATAATTATTATTATTATTATAATTTTGTATAGTAAGGGTTTGGCCCATTGGAAGTGTTACATAGCAAAGAAGGTTGGAGTGGCTCGTGGAGCTTTATTTGTACTGAAGACTATTTGGAGAAAAAAAATATATATAAAAATTACTCACATCTACTATTTTTTATCTTTTCAGTCTGTGGTGATTCTAACAGAACTTCAGGACCTCTCGGTGTCAACTTGTGGAGATTAGTTTCCCGGGACTTCATTGGGGAAAATTTATCGCCAGACCAGACAATTTGTAAAGAATAATCCATCTTAGATTATATATAGTCCTCTTAACTCCTTATGAGCTCACTGCAATGCTGTTTGGCCTCAGTCTTGGGTTGACGATAAGTTAACATCAGGAAACCGTACCAGTCTGTCCAATTGTCCAATTGTGGTGTCCAAAAACATTGTTGATTAGCCCAGCTTTGGGTGTTGGACATAAAAACATCAGACCAATAGGCCCTCAGGCTGTCAGCTGGTAAACGATCCAACAAAATCATTAACTAGGAATAATTTTGGAACTTCGACCTTGTAATGAACATGAAAAACATTTTTTTTTGACCACTCGCTAATACTTCTATATCTGCGACTACAAGATAACAGAGCCTGTTTTCATAAGCCTCACCCCACGGTTTGAGAATGACTGAGTACTGACAATACACCATCCATAAAAACTTCTGTGTGTGTATGTGTCCCAGAACTGTTGGACTTTTCTAGTAAATAAAGACATTGACCTTCAAAACTCCGAAGATCATGCATTTCGTGTAAGAGGTAAGCCCGTGTGGGTTGTATGCGGACTTTCACGTGTCTAGGGCGGGAAAATAGGACAAGCAAATGAACGCAAGAAGTATGAACAATTTCTGAACAAAGTTTTTACATTTGTTGTTGTGATACCATAAAATTCGTTTTATTTTTTTTTTTTTATTTTTTTTTTGCAATGTATCTTTTGGAAAGTGAATAAAAAAAAGTTTTAATAAAATAGCAGGATGTGTTCTAAAAGATACATTTAAGTGAAATAACGAAACAAATAGCAGCAATAACGAATGTAAGGAAAAAAAAAACTTTCCAAAAGTAAATGCATGTATAACGAAAGTTTATAATTTGCTCCTGGGGGTTAATATACTTCTAAAGGCTACTTTTACTTCTAAAGGCTACTTTTACTTCTAAAGGCTACTTTTACTTCTAAATTTTGGGCTACATTTGAGATGGTCAATTTGTATTACAAAGAAAGTATTTATTTAATGAAGGATCAGGGGCGTAGCTAGGAAATTTTCATCATTTTGGGGCCCAGGGAGGCTTGACCTCTTTGAGGGCCCCTGCATTTTGTGTAATATTTAATATTTAATGTAAAAAAACACTTAGTTGGGCCCCCTCAAGTGGGGGCACGGGGAGATTTTCAAACTCTCCCCTTCCTCCCCCCAACCCTAGTTACGCCACTGGGAGGTGTATATATATACACACTCGAAATATATCTCTATATTACTATCTCTAGATTCGTAGCGAGTTTACTTCAGCAGTAATAAAGAATAAACGGGAAAAAAAAACTTGGGTAGCCAGTTTTCAATAAGACCTGTGACCTAACAGCACATAGAAACAACAGCTATAACAGACGAGCCTGTAAGTGATAAGAGTCTTGTTGCTCTAAGTGACGCCAAAGAGCCCCAGTGTTATCACTAGCAACGTGACGTAACTCCCTTAGGCCAATTCTATATTTAGACTGTCATAAAGTGGGTGGAGTTTGGAACTATCGCCCGAGTTTCCCCCGGTATGAAGCGGGTTTCCCCGAAGTGCTGTGAGCCTCTGTAACTTTTTTTTTTTTTTTTTAATGCAACTGTAACGCAACACATAGCAACCTGGTCTGACATTTATGAATAATATATTGTTATATTTAGCTTTTAGGATGGTCCGAGTTGTGATTCTTTTTAATCGTCAATGTCCACCACGCAATGGTTGAGGTGACTTTATTAACATTTATAAACCCATTGGTATACAATGGATTAACTGACGATAAAAAAACAGCTGATTCAGAAAGCTATAATTAGTAATGAGCAATGGATGCATCGGCTGTATGACGTGGTCCGGTCGGTGTGGTCATAGCATGACTTGACATCTGAATACAACTGGACATGACATGTTCCATCGTCGGTAACAGTTGTAGAGCAGTGATGATTACCTGGCCTTGTGGTGTGGGCCATGATGTGTCATCATGAAGTCCTGAGTTCCAACCTAGCCTCTGTCCTGTTGACTGTATCGACCAGCACAAACTACTTTGCGTTTAAAAATGGAAAAATTTGAAACAAGTCCAATTAGATCCCAGATTTATTTAGATATCAAATATTGTAACAGTAACCTATTAAAAAGAAAGAACTAGTCCTAGGATTTAGTGGTTAAACGTTTGAAATTAAAATCATCACAGAATAAACTTCCTTCTCTCATAAAGATGAAATGAGAAATATAGTTTTATAAAACACTCCCTGTCTGTCAGTCTGTCAGGTAACTTTTTACAAAGCTTTCGTCAATTCAATTTGTTTGGTAATTTTTTTTTACACATGACCCCCCCCCCTTTCCTCAAAACAACCATTATGTAATGGAGAATTTGTAAATTTAGTGATTTTACTATAGTTGAATGTGAATATTCCTTTAAATAAGTCGTGGTTTAGGTATCACTGATATAAAAGAAGAGAATGGACAACGGTCTTTTAGTAAAGTCTAAAGTCTAAAGTCTAGAGCTCTTCCTAAAAAAGAAGTAGCGATACCTAAGGTGACCGGACGTCCCGACTTAGGCGGGACAGTCCCGCTATAGAATGTTTGTCACGCTATCTGTAATATGTCCGGGGATGTGGGACAGCCAATGTACCACTTTCACATCTGAAATGTCTGGTCACCTTACGATACCGAAACCACTTAGTGTAGCCATGAGGATGTTACGCAGCTAGATGACACAGCAAGCTGTCGCGTTGAAGGACAGAACAAACAATAGACAGTCTAGTTAGCTTTTGTCTTTTTCAGAAGAACAAAGAGATTGATAAAGTCACGTGTCCACGCGACTACAGGACAAACTTATCGATCACTTGATATGATAAACTGTTTGATAAACGTAGCGCTCCTTGTAAGAATAGCAACATCTGGTTGCGAAATTTATCTTTCGAGTCACAGCTTGCTGGCTGGCTAGTGGCTGGCCTTGTGCTTCAGACTGAAGACTCAACGGTCTCGGAGTCGAATAACGTGTACTCATTTTTACCAGACAGACAGACAGAGTAACTTGATATAAGCGGTGGCTGAGCGGTTGAGCCCTTGGCTTCCGAACCTGCGGTCCTGGGTTCGAATCACAATGAAGACTGGGATTTTGAATTTCGGGATTTTCGGGGTGCCCCTGAGTCTATCAAACTCTAATGGGCACCTGACTTTAGTAGGGGAGAGTAAAGGCAGTTGGTCGTTGTGCTGGCCACAAGACACCCTACTCGTTAACCGTTGGCCGAAGAAACATGACCTTAACATCATCTGCCCTATAGACTATAGATCACAAGGTCTGAAAGGAAACTTTCCATAGCCTACTATATATCTACAATATACAATTCTTGGCCCTGATCACTGACCTATGACTAATTCTCCAACTTGCCACGGACGATAAAAGACTAAACTTTAACCTGTTATCACTTTCCGGGTACAGAGGTTAAAGGTTAAACTTACTTAAAAAAAAAAATGTATTCGCAATTTTGACCCAATATGGCCGACATTTCCCTTCCGCACTATTTGGTGCGTAACTTTATTCCGCTCAAGTTTGTTTTTTATTTAATTAATAAATAAATTACAATATGTCAAGAGTGTATTTAATTGCGAATAATATCTCTTCTCTCAAACTGTTTCACGGGAAGAGCAAAGCTTCCACGATTTATTGATCAGTACTTTTAGTGTAGTGATAAGGGCATTATTAAATGCGAGAATGCAACTGATGATCCAAAAAGGGTTAGGCTTAGTTTAAAATTGTGTTCTACTGGTCTTTCAATTGAGGGAGGAAAAAAAACAACAACATTGGAGCGGCCTAAAAGTTCGTGGCTGGGAATGAAGTCTTTCTATTGGAGGATGCCACAAAGTATGCGATGTAATTGTAATCCTGGCTGCTCCACTGAATAAGAAGACGAAAAAGATTCGGGTCAAAGGTAACAAGAAATGTGTTGGGAGCTTTTAGAATTCAAGGGCCTAAGAACTGTGCGGTTTATTTGTTTGTGTAGGGCCGGCCATTGAAAGGCAAAAAAAAAAAGTGTGTTTAAGGGTGAGTTCTAAAAAGAACTTGCCCATGGCCTTCACTTAATTAAATCCGGCCCTGGTGATGACGCCACTTGTCATGTAGTTGTAACATGACTAATTTTACGACAAGCCGATTTGGTGATTCTACCTTCAGGTTGCCGCCGCTACTATATGTCCATTTCGATGTTGAATCACTTGCTATCAGTGCCTCTTATGACCAGGTTATCGGTGATATCAACTGCGTCTTCTCAAATATCGAATATCTCCACGTGTTGGCTGTTGTCTGTCACTTTCTTAAATGTGTTCAATGTCGCAGTGACCACGTCACGCTGGTTCATTGCCACCAGATATTGACACATTACAAAACTACGCATATCATTTAGATTTAGATTGCCTTTAAGTATGTGTCTTCAGATTTCAAGCTATTAGCTACGTTTGAAGGTAGAAACCCGTGGTAGCACTGCTCATTATAGGCGCGTGTGTCGCACGCACAAATTGTCTCCGGACACTCAAAATGTGTACAAAATAGACTTTTAGAATAGTCTAGATTAGTCTAGAACAGTACAAGTTAATTTAGAGTCTTTTTGAAGCGTTGACGTAGAATCATATCGTTATCTTTAGTTATTGGAGTGAAAATCATATCTCTCTCTCTCTCTCTCTTTCCCTTTCTCCCTTCCTCTCTCTCTCTTTCTCCCTTTCTCTCTCACTCTCTCATTCTTTCTCTCGCTCTCTTTCTTTCTCTTTCTTTCTCTCTCTCTCTCTCCCTTTCTCCCTCTCTCTCTCTTTCATTCCCTTTTCTCTCACTCTCTCATTCTCTCTCTCGCTCTCTCTCTTTCATTCTTTCTTTATCTATTTCACTCTCTTTCTCTTTCCCTTTTTCCCCCTCTTTCTCTCTCTTTCTCTCTTTCTCTCTCTCTCTCACTATTTCTTTCTTTCTCTCCCGTTCTTTCTCTCTATCTCCCTCTATAAAATGACGTTAACTTTAGTTATTAATATGTTTATCTACAATCTAGACCAGTGGTTCCCAAACTTTTTTGGCTCGCTGTCATGTTTTCCAGGATGAGGTAGACCCCCTGGTTAGCTAATATTGCTGAATTACAATTTATCTACTTTATGAATGTCCAATGTTTGTTGTTTTTTTTTTCAATGATGTCTAATGGACATTAGGAATTAGGTGGCCACATGCATAGGCGTAGATGAAGGTAAGGCTGGGTTCCAAAAATCCCCCACCGAAAAAAATCCTGGCTTCATGACCACTTGTAAGTTAACCTAATAGAATTTATGAAATAAGTCTGTTAAAAAAAAAGCAATGCATAGCATCCACGTACTTAAATTTCAGTTTAAAATAAAATAAGATCTTTGACATCCAAGAACTCCGATCTAGTGTCAAAAAGAAACAATAATTAAAATAAAGCTATTCGACAACCATCCCACTTCAGTGTGAAGGAAGAACTGATGAAAGTTCTGGTCATTTTCTCAACACATTTGAGCAAATTATTTGATGTGTTGCTTGGGTTAACTGCGTTAATAACAAATTGAAGAGATTCAAGCATCTACCATTTTTTCACTATACACAATAAGACCCAACCATGAAAGGTGCTCCATTCGTTGCTACTGGCATTATAGTTCAGGGGAGTGCTTTTTCTTTATAGTAGTCTTTCAAAACCATTCAATATTGATCATCAGTATTTGCAAAAAGAAGCTTTTCGTGGATTTCTTTATCTATAATAAAACAAACATTCGCCAATAAAATTATTTTATTACCAGGCAATATTGACTCGTTTCACTTGTATTAGGAACTCATTTCACCAATAGGCCTTTGCATTGTTTTGTTGTTTAGAGGAATTCTGTAATACTATCAGGTATAGGTTTGTGACAAAATAGTTTTGAAAACTTCTTCATCGGATGCCAAAATAATTTTTTCGCCTATTGTGTGATGTTTTCCTAATTTCGCAATAATTAAAGATATTTTAAGACACTTGCAAACCATCATCTTCTCTTTTTGATGCCAAAGCAAAGATTTTGTCCACTATAGATCTTTTCTCAACTTTATCATTGCTTGTTCAAAAACTTTTCAAATCTTCATCCATTTTATCAGGATGACATCGTCTCAAAAAATCTTCCAACTTAGGGGGTTTCAAAGTGTCAGTAAGTAACACTTTGTTGCATAAATTATACATAGGCAATATAAGTTCGACATGTAAAGAAGCTAAATTTTCAAAAATAAACACCACTGTGTAATTTCATAATTAAATTTGACCATGTTAAATATAAATTCCCGGTAGACTAAATTAAGCTATTTTAATGAGGTAATAAAAGAAATTTTAAAATAATTTATATTTGTATAAGATAATTGTTAATTCCATTTTTAAGATTTTAATTAAAACGAAGAGCTACTTAAATCGAGATCCACTCTCCTAGACCCCCACTTACATCTCATAGACCCCCAATTCCTTTTTTCACTTTCGTAGACCCCTTGGAAGTCGTCGTAGACCCATGGGTGTCTATAGCCCACTTTGGGAATCACTGATCTTGACTTTAAATACAATGAACGTGTGAAAATTGAAGTCCTATTTATATTGAAGCAAACTCTTCAACAGTCTAAAATCAACTTAAAAAAAAAAAACAAACTTTTTAAAATCTTCTGAAACACTCTATTTTATTCTACAGCCTTCTCGTAGTCATAAAACAGTCGCACTTGCCTATGAATGTTCATGCATATTCTACTTCGTATTTTAAAAACACATTTTGTCTTCCTTATATGCTGACTATTTAGTCACCGCAAACATCTAATGGGATAAACCCAGCAAACAATTCATAGCCACGCATTATTGGGACTTTCTGGACAAAAGAAAAATAAAAGATTCCTTGGCAACTTTGAAGTTTTACATGTCCAGGCAATAACACGTGTTAAGTCTATAATCTACTTCTGACACACACACACAAATCAACACAGACACGCTTTTTTTTCTTCTTTTGTTTCTTGAACCACTTGAAATCTCAGATCCGCCAGTGACTAAATCCCCCGCTCACCATCCCCCCCCCCATTTCGTTTTTAGATGGTCCATCCAGAAGACCGGATAAGGATGATGACTCCATGTTTGACCCCTCCCCTTTTCTCAGGACAGATTACTGGACGCTCCTATCAGGAGCACATGGCTTCAGTCAGTGAAAGGTCTTTGACTCATTGCCATATTCAGACGTCAATGTTAGATTACAGGGGGGGGGGGGGGGAAGTGGACACGTATCAAACTTTTGTGTGTCTGTCTATGCGAGACCTAGACACTTTTTAGCTTTGGGTGTAAGCTTAGCAAAAAATGGAAGTCGATGTTTAATGGAGCCTTAAGTGTGCAAGCAAAAGTTTGATTAGCCTTAACTTGACATGCTTCTGCAACAAGACATCAAACATCATACAAACACCAAACATCATACAAACATCAAAACATCATACATATAAACATCATACATATAAACATCATACATCATATAAAAATCAAACATCATACAAACATCATACAAACACCAAACATCATACAAACATCAAAACATCATACAAACACCAAACATCATACATATAAACATCATACATCATATAAAAATCAAACATCATACAAACATCAAACATCATACAAACATCAAAACATCATACAAATAGCATACAAACACCAAACATCATACAAACATCGAGCATCATACAAACATCCTACAAAACTACAAATGAAGTATATCACGAACAAATGTGTTCTCTCTAATGTACATAATCTATAAATGCCAATATCATAAGCATAAACAAATCAGATAATACAAGAACTATATAAAAATAAATATTATTCCTTTATAACATGTAATATATTTAGACTAGTGTGTGTTATTAGATGCTTTTCGACCAATATATTGTATTCGCCTTGTTTTTATTTTAATTAACATGTATTCCTAGGGGATGAACTAGATAGAAAGATATGATTTTACCTTTACTTATCCCTTTGTCTATTGGACCGTTGGGGCATCATGTAAGACTCGTCAACGGTCTTTCTCCATTCCTCTCTTTTGTCTTTGTTAGAACCTCTTTCAATGGCAGGTCCGACCATTCTTTTATGTTGTCCTCCCTTCACTTTCTCTATCTGCTTCTTCTTCTTTTTCCTGGTACGAGCCCCCGGAGATCTTGTAATATGGCCATAGATTTTAAGCTTGCGTTTTTTTACGATAGTTAGCAGGTCATCATGGGATATGATTTTAGAAGAATCTAATTCTAATATTAAATTTCTTGTCAAAGACTTTAGTCAAAGAGTCTACACTTAACGATTTGACTAGTAGCATAGGCACTACAAAAAATCTTTCACACCTTTTTAATATTATTATCATCATTACTTTACAGCAGTGCTTCCCAATTTTATTTTTTTTACTTAGTTGAACACTTCGCACATTCTGAGTATTTAGCGAAACACTAGTTAATTATTCCAGTAGTTTGTGAAACACCTATTCAGGCCTTGCTGAACACTAGGGTTCCGGGGAACCCAGTTTGAGAATCACTGCTTTACAATTTTATTTAATAAGTTTTATTTCTTGTTTTAACAATTAATTTCTTTCAAGTTTTTGTTTTTAATTTCATTTACAAATTAAGATTTTTTCCCCCTGGACATAACACACACACACAGAGACTCTTTCACACACTGACTCTATCACACACACTGACTCTATCACACACACTGACTCTGTCTAATTTGATTGGTAATTTGTCCAACACGTGTTCTTCCTGGCTGGTCTCTGACTATTCAACGTCACGGCACTGAATGTCAAAAGTGATACACAAAGAAGTGTTAGAGAAACTTTCCCCCCGCACAAAATACGCAGATATTTGGTTTCTTTATGACTAGCGCGCGTGGGAAAATTCTCTGACTTTCTCGTACCTGCGTTATGCTCTCTGGGGGAGGGGCGGGGAGATTGTCGGGGGATGAAATCAGGATTAACCCTTATATGGCTAGTGTCTGCAGGTTAACGAACGCTACTCAAGCATACATTTTGTGAGACAACGGTTAGATACTGTAGGAATTACTACTCAAGCATACATTTTGTTAGACAACGGTTAGATACTGTAGGAATTACTACTCAAGCATATATTTTGTGAGACCACGGTTAGATACTGTAGGAATTACTACTCAAGCATACATTTTGTTAGACAACGGTTAGATACTGTAGGAATTACTACTCAAGCATATATTTTGTGAGACAACGGTTAGATACTGTAGGAATTACTACTCAAGCATACATTTTGTTAGACAACGGTTAGATACTGTAGGAATTACTACTCAAGCATATATTTTGTTAGACAACGGTTAGATACTGTAGGAATTACTACTCAAGCATATATTTTGTGAGACCACGGTTAGATACTGTAGGAATTACTACTCAAGCATATATTTTGTGAGACCACGGTTAGATACTGTAGGAATGTCACGAAGTTCTCTCTCATTGACTAAACAGCCAGACAAAAAGTGTCGACGAGCTGCCATCAAATAAGAAACTTATCATTTCTATCAACAGTAGCAAGCCTTCTCTTCCCCCTCCCCTCCCAGAATTTGGTAATGACAAAGCTTATTTCAACTCACTCCGTCTGTCTGTCCGTCCGTCTGTCTGTCTGGTACAAATTGTGTACACGTTAGTTCTCCCACTTTCCAGTCTCGGATCGAGTTAAACGTTGGACAATGACTCATTAACAAAACAAAAATTCATTAAAAAAACAAAACAAAAAACAAACTAATTAATTAATTAGTGGCAATTATATAATTGTTTGATTTAGAAAAGTGAAATAAATCTTACAGTATTAAGAGGTATGAATGTAAATGTTCCTTATATGAGCTTTGTTTTTTATAATACCTCTATTCAAGTCAGAATTTCATGGAACCTGGAACCAGCCAGGAACCAGCCTAAACACTGATCTCAAAAATGGCTCCAACGATTTTCCTATAAATTTAACGGTTGATGCATATCGCTGAAAAAAGAATTACTAGCTCGTTGGCCACATTGAGAAAACTCTAGTTTGATGGTTATAATTTTTCAAAGTAAAAAATACATTAATGTAAATTTGGCTTGAGTACTAGACTAAATTAGATCTAGAGCCAACATCGGTTTTGAAAGGGCTATCGCGTTTTTAAAAGTATAATAAATTAATGTTCAGGAACATTTTGCGCATCGTCTTCTAAGTAATGGTGTATCATTGGAAGTATTCAATAATAATAATAAAAAAAAGCATGGATTAGTCAGCCGCAGTGTGCATATGTTATGCAATAACTGAGTACATTTAAAGTTGCTTCAAGTTGATTGAAAAATTATCACAGCTTTACTTATATTTTTTTTACGTAAATCTAATGCAGAGTACATTTAGATTCTAGATGGCTAAATGGCCCGGAAATTTAAGAATCTCGTTCTTGCATAAAGGATCTTGTTTACATATTGTCTGTCGTATGTTTTGTTTACTTGGAAATGTATTCACACATTCAACACAATGGGGCTCAAGTTGAGTCACACTTAACGGAGGGAGGGGGGGGCGTATTCCTGAACCCCGGCTCACAGGCCTTTTGTCACCTCACTACCCTAGACAGGTCAGTGTGGACAGAGATATTGACCAAGACATAAAAAAAAAAAAAAGGTATGGAAATCAAAAAAGAAAAGACCTCACCTCTGGAAGAAAAGAGAGCGTTAGGAAATTTAAAATTGAATTAAATGATAGCCTCACCTGCGATGTATGTCAGCGGATTGTCTCTTCAGAAAAGAGTTCTAGTGTCACAGGGCTCTCCGACTGAAGGAGCCGAATGACTTCATGTCTGAACGCGTTGTGTGTGTGCGTGCGCGCGTGAGTGTGTGTGTGTGTGTGTGTTGTATTTTATCTTATATATTACAGACGTTAATTAAAAAAAAGAAGATAATTACGTTCTATGCATTTCACCTGTCAATCTAGTCATGCATGTTAATCAAGCGTGGTCGAGAGGCTAAGTACGCTTGAACTTGGCTTGTCTTGGCTACCTATGTAGAGGGGCTCGAGGTTCGACACTGAGCGCCTAAAGGCAGCACGGAAAACCTTCTCATAGATACCCCTCTCGCCCCCCCCCCTCCCCAACTGGTCAACAAATTATATTGGTCCATTGCGCTTTGAGCATACTATAAGCATGAAAGTAGCGCTATATAAAAGCTATAATTATTATAATTATTTAAAATCTGCTAAGTCATTGTTTTTCCTGGCTGATTCAGGCAACCCATTCCATTCTCTAATAGCACTAGAGAAGAAGGACCACTTTTACGAATTTGTTCTAGAGTATGGAATAAGAAATTTGCCTTTATCTTTCTGATTTTCTGTGTACTTCATTTGTTTTGTTTTTTCTATTTGTAAGTTATGGTTGCGTGTTTTATGTATTATAGCTATTTAAAGGCTCACTAAAGATGAAACAGACAGAGGGGAATGGAGAGAGTCGACAGATCCTCTGTGGTCCCCCAACAAACTAAAAGACTCGTGAAGGTGAATGGTGAATTCACACCTCGATGAAATCATGAAACTATTGTGTAGGCTTTTGACATATAAATAAATAAATACATACATATATATATATATATATATATATATATATATATATATATATATTACAACTAAAAACTGAAATACTGATGTCTGGTTGTGAAGTATGCGCTACAGACTGTCGTTATGTTAGTCCTTAGTTCAAACCCTATAAGATAATTAAACTTAAACATTATTTTTTTGAATTAACGTCTGCAGCCTTGGTCAACAGCACACACACATACACACATATAAACACACACGCACTCACACACAAACATGCTTTAGTAGCAACACATCTACCGCAAATTTATCAAATAGATTGATATATGCCGATATGTGTTACGCTAAAAATAGCCCATAGACTTTCAACAGTACAGAGGCAGAACGGTAGGAGTAGCCTGTGCGAAGGAGGCGCTGCATGACGTGAAGGTTGGTGATGGAGCAACTCTGGTGTGAACTATTTGAATGCAAACTTTAAAAAAAGAAGAAAACAAAAAGCTTTGAAACACTATCTCACCAAATGTATTACGGATGCCTGACTGTTCGTGTAATTTGCGCTCTGCCGTCTCGATGGTTCAGGATTTAAACCCTGCACGCCCCGCCGTCCTTCGGAGGTTTGGTCTAGGATGTATTATAATTTCAATTCTGAAGGAACATCCGAAATAGGTCAAATATAAACCATACCCCCTTATAAACACTTAAATCATATCCACCTATGAACACATAAAACATAAATCATATCCCCTTATAAACACATAAAACATAAATCATATCCCCTTATAAACACATAAAACATAAATCATATCCCCTTATAAACACATAAAACATAAATCATATCCCCTTATAAACACATAAAACATAAATCATATCCCCTTATAAACACATAAAACATATCCCCTTATAAACACGTAAAACATAAATCATATCCCCTTATTATAAACACATAAAACCCCTAACCCCTTATAAACACATAAAACATAAATCATATCCTCTTATAAACACACTGAGAAATGCATTGACCTAGATATTTTAACATTCTGAAAAAAAAAATATATTGATATGAAATTGGATGAAGATCTCCAGATTTAGGTAATTCTAACAGACGCCGAACATAAAGGAATGTTCTTTCTTTGTATCGCGCGTCTTTATCATTTCGTTCTTTGTTTCCTCGCGCTGATTCGTCAGTCCCAACTGTGTGACTCGCCAGTGAAACTTGGAAGTTTCCTGGGGTTTCCTCGCTAGGTGGCGCGCGCAGTCACAGGGAACCCCAGTCACTGACACGAGGCTATGACTCATTGCCCTTTCATTGATTCACCCATGTTCTTTTTTTTTAAAGTCTTAGTCGCAGTGCGAAAAGTTAGGGGGGGGGCTTATCTTTTTGGTTCATTCACACGCGGTTTCGGCAACTCGCGATTGGCTGGAAATACACCAAGCCGTCTCGGTTTCTGATTGGTTCGGGGAGTAAAAAAACACGGCCCGCTCAGTGTTCCCTGCACGCGAGGCGACGCGAAGCCACCGTGTCGAAACACACACACACACACACACTAAAAAAAAAAAAAGACGCGAACAGGTGTTTTTAGAAGCAGCCGAGGTTTAGTCATCAAGGCAAATGATCGCTGTTTCACAGTATATGTGTAGTGTGTTGTACGTCAGACTAGTTGCTTCCACTGAGACAAAATGTATGGGAGATTTTGAACTCTCGATGTAGTGCTCGATAGATGAGGACTAACTAGATTGAGATCGTCATTCTACAGCTGACTGTTGACAGACTGACAGCTATTCTGAAATAGTCTGGAATAATATTTGTTTTTTAAATTCCTTGTTTTGGATATTTGAATTTATTGTGTTGAGCGGAATACTAGAAGGACAGATCGCAACAGTTGATTTATTTAATAAACAGGATTTTATTAAGTGATCATTTATTCATTGACCTGAGGTCAGTATTACTCCACAGCAATAATGTCATGGAGGTCTTGTTCATCAATGCATGTTGTTTCCCGTTGTGTGTTCACGTTGTCATAACAACAACCAACGTCCATGCTGACCATAGGATAGCATAACCGGTAATGGTTATTCTTACTGACCACTCGCCACGTTGTGTCAGCCCAGCCGCGCACCATCGTCGTCCGAAAATCAAAACAGCCCATCAGGTCGTGGCCGCTGTCCGTCCAGGCAATATCAATACAAAGCTGGCGAACGCCATCAACTGCCAAATGCCAGAATCTGGAGACGTTTCCGTATTGTCCCCAACCCCGATCCACCACAGCGGCAGCAAGCTGAGCAGCTCCTGGAACTCTAGGAGGCACCTGAAGCTGAACCTCAACATCTCTCAGTGCCACCACGCCGGGGGAGTCGCCTTCAACGCCGCCAACCTGAGCGGGCGCCTAGGCCCCGCAGGCATCAGGCCTTCAAGGCTGGTGGTGTCTGCCTCTGAAGACGCTCACATGTCATCAAAGAAGTCCAAGCTGGACTTTTGCCCGCTGCCCATTTCCACCCTTGCAAGCTCCTTACCCGGGAGCCCGAAGAATCCTCGGGTGACAAACGGGCACAGCAGATCCTGTGGGAGCCCGTCGCCATCCAGCATTCGCCCATCAGAGATAACTCATTTCCATCACCAGACAACCTTCACGTCTTGCAGCTCCTCCTTCGCATACTCCTGCAGCTCTGCCCAGTGCAACACCCCTGCCGTTGTCAACGGCAACCAGCCAAACAACCCCGCTACCTCGCCTACAACGGCTTTTATCGCCAGCAGTCGGATCTCGCCACTGTCCAGCCCAGTGGTTAACAACTGCGGCTGCGGCATCGTGTGTGGCGCCATCTCCTCCTGCCCTCCGGCACCCATCGGCTCGTCCTCGCCCAAAGCCAAACTGAAACCCATGAGCCCGGACGAGCTCGCACTGGCTGTGAACAAAAGCAAGCCCATTCTCATCATTGACGTTCGCGCGGCGCCCTCATACCTCCGCAACCATGTGCAAGGGGCGGTCAACCTGTGCTGCACCGACCCCCTCTACCGCCGCCGGATAGAGACAGGAAAGAGCTCCGTGCTGGACCTCCTTGGAGTCAGAGACAGTTCCGCCATCACGTCCTCCTCGCCGTCCACTAAGAGGAAGTCCTGCGGCAGCGCTATGGACATTGTCGTCTACGACGACCACACCAGCGTGCAGGACCTGGCCGAGGTGTCCAGGTCTCAGGAGAGCGCCCTCTACATGGTCCTGACATCCTTGTTGAGAGAAGGAAACAGCGTTCGAGTTTTGGATGGTAAGTTCATGTTGTGTCTCTAAACTCTAAACCATCTGTATCTTCAGCGTGACTCTTTAGCAAAAGCAGAAAAGGTTCCCTCTTCCCCATAAGTCTTTAACCCTGTGAAAATTTATACATATTAAAATGGTAGTATGTGTTTTTCTACTTTAGTGCTCATTTAGTCTTATTGAAGCACCTACTTATTAGCATAAGGAATGAATCACATTAAACAATCATATTACCAGGGAAAGAAATTGTAAAATGTTTTACAGTCAAACTATTTTCAAACGGACAAACAACATTTCAGGAGAGGGAACAAAATGTCACCAGGCTTAGATCATGCTGTTATTTGACTATGTACTAAGTCTACCAAACCAGCCCCCCCCCCCCCCCAACAACTCTTTATATTCATTGTGATGACTGAAGCAGTCAAACGTTTCACGATGAGACATAGAGAGTCAGTGAGTCACTAGACTCACATTATGTAGCTGAGTCAGCGGTGAACGCTTTCTTTGCCAGTCAATAAGTTTAAAACCATTAGTCAAGTGCTTTGATTTGATCCCAGATGACCCCATGCCCCTCCAACTGACTAATTCAACAACTTGTAAAATATGTTCGACTGTGTTTTTACACCCAATCAAAAATGAGCAATAGTATTAGGTCTACTTGAGTTTCAGCTATATTGAAACCAGTGGAAAAGTTAACCAACGAAATAATTGCCAATTATTAAACCAAGAAAACTCAATCTAGTTGTTAAATGGTTTGGTTGTCAAGATGTCTTGTATATCTAATACACACATACTTGATCTACTCTTAAGCTAACTCAACTAATTCAACGTATCATAATTGTACAAAAATGTAACTTTAAAAAAAACTTAAACAGTGTAATGAAATAACAAACTCTCTGCTTACAGCTACACAGTGGCGTAGCTACGGTGGGGGAACCAGGGGGGGGGAGAATTTACCCCCCACCCCCGTGGGGCCCCCACTTGAATGGGGGACACCAAATAAGTGTTTTTTTTACATTAAATATTAAATATTACGCAAAATGCAGGGCCCCCAAAGAGGTCAAGCCCCCGGGTCCCATATGATGGTAAATTCCTAGCTACGCCCCTGCAGCTATAATGTATTTAGTGTAGCGATTTCAGGATATTATACTATACAAAAAAATTAGTCAGTATTGTGTAGTCTATATTCTTAAAGATTGAATTTTTCTTAAAGCTTTCGCGTGACATAGATTCATTATATGTGACACACACAAACTCTTTATGAAATTATGACCTTCCCATTGTAAGTGACGCATACTATTTATGGTAGAGACACTTTATAATGCCTACTCAGAATGGCCTAGATTGACTAGACTCATTATTATAATGCTGTGTGTTGTACTCTTTGTGACATAGACTCGTTATGTGAAAGATCATATCTAAATAGTAATGGCCTACACTTATTGCTTGAAACTGATTCATTATGAGGCACACAACATACTGTCCTGGTAGGAAAGTTCAGATGTAATTCTAACTATAATCATGAAGTGAACCATCCATTTACAAGACGTTTCTTATAAGTTCCTTGTTTGTCATTGTAATCTTCCTAGCACATGCCCTTCCCCTATTTTCTAAAGCTTAAACTGAATCTTATTTATGTAATCATCTTTTATTGTCTCGAAAATGTGGACCTCTGTTAATACAGTCTTAGTTCTAGCCAATCTGATTGTTACTCTTTCATCTAGCCCGTCAGTTACAAAAACTTGAAATATCATAATGTAGTATCTTTGTAGGGCTTTTGACGTGAAGTCCAGCCTTGATTACAATATGTCTAGATTTATGCCCTCTTTGCTCGGTAAAGAAGATGCATTTAAAAAAAAAAGTATTTAGATCTACAGTCTAGTTACGTAGAAAAATAAAAATATCTTCTTAATTTAAAATGCTTAAAACGCAATTTACAACAACAGCCAAAATAAAGAAAAAAAAATACAGTATAAACTATTCCATTTTTTAATGCATTTTTTTTTTACTCCTGAGACCTCAAGGGAGAAGGGAGAGAAGCGAAATCATGTTATTATTTCCTTGCTGAGTTACGTGCCTTGTTGTAACCGGACATTGACCCAATTATGGCCATGACTCACCCGGCCTGTCAACAAACCACTAAGCACACACACATGTACGTGGCACAGATCTACTTCAACCCTCGTGTACAGCAGACGTATTAAATAACTGACATAGATACTACGTCACAATTCTGCAACTCAAGTTTTTGATCACTTTGTATAGAACAAGAACTATCTAACAAATGCGTGCCATTTCCACAGTGTTTAGGCTTTACCTATTTTATTATTTGTCGACATTGTATATATATTGTTACGTATTTCTGAATCTTCTGGCTAAATGTACTAGGCACACAAATAAAAGAAACACTGCAAAGAACTTGACGACTCAACTTTCAGCTTTAAATAACTTTATTGAATTATAACTATAACAATTCGTCACTGTAACATGTAGCGTATACGTCTTACATCGACTGTATCGACTGTAACGGCTCAAGTCCACTCTCTTCTACTGTCTCGCACAGTAGAGAACAGTATCGACGACTGTACTGACTCTTTTCACATGAACATCTCTGGTTTATAAAGAGTCCCTAATCGCTTGTCTATTGTTGCAAAAACACTGCTAGTACCCTCTGGAACAACATGGGAGGAAACATCACATCCTGTTGTTGTTTATACATGTCGATTCCAGAGGATACCTGCTGCAGTGTCATCTCGCCGAGGTCACACGTAGTGACCTCTAACTGTCACTGTTCATTTGTCACAATGCCCCCCTTCGTAAATCTGTTCGTCCTCTGGAACAACACGTGAGGCACGTCCCATCCTGTCTTTGTTTACATGCATAGATTCCAGATAACACTCGGTGCTGTGTCATCTCGCCGGGGTCACACATAGTGACCTCTACCTGTCACTGTTCATTCGTAACACTGCCCCCTTCTTAGATCTGTTCGTCCCGAACAGATTCTATTTCACCACGGTACTGATGGAGTCGGTCAACGTGGACAACCTTCAGCTTGGACCGTGGACTTTTCTGTATCCGGTAGACCACGTCGTTTATTCTTTTTACGACACGGTATGGACCTTCCCAGTCTCTTTGGAGTTTCGGGGATCTGCCTTTTCGTCTCTGTGGGTTATAGAGCCACACTAGATCATTCTCATGGAACCCCGACGTATTGGCCCGTTTGTCATACCTCGTTTTCATCAGGTCACTGTTGGTCTTGATGTTTCTGCGGGCCAATACATGAGCATTCTCCAATCGTCTTCGGAGATTGGTGACATATTCAGTTGAAGACACTGGCGTATCTCTCGGAATCCCAAATAACAGGTCACATGGTAGACGAAGCTCACGACCAAATAACATCCTTGCTGGGGTATATCCTGTGGTGCTATGAACGGATCCTCTGTATGACATGAGGAACATGGGGATATGGCTGTCCCAGTCCTCTTGTCGGTCATCAGTAACCTTAGACAGATGTTGTTCTAGGGTTCTGTTGAATCGCTCCACCATCCCATCAGATTGCGGATGGAGAGCTGTCGTGTGAGTCTTTTCGATGCCAAGTGTCTTGCACATCTCCTGGAAAACTTTGGACTCGAAGTTCCTGCCCTGGTCAGAGTGCAACTCATTAGGTACACCAAAGCGACTGATCCAGTTATCCACGAGTGTTTCGGCCACTGTGATAGCTTCTTGATTTGGTATGGCATAAGCTTCTGGCCATTTGCTGAAATAGTCCATGACTACCAAGATGTATTTGTTTCCTTTCTTGGTTTCAGGAAATGGGCCTACTACATCTATTGCGATCCTCTCGAATGGAACACCAACATTATACTGTTGCAAAAGACCCCTAGTTTTGCGTCGAGGGCCTTTTGCTGCCGCACATATGTCGCACCTTCGACACCATTCCTCTACATCCTCTCTATATCTGAACCAGTAGAACCGCTGACGAACCTTTTCCAGAGTCTTATTGACACCAAGATGAGATCCGCTAGCGCCATTATGCATCTCTTTCAGTACTTCAGCAACTCTCACCTTCGGTAACATCAGCTGAAGGCGATTGGATGTTCCATCAGCAGATTCCCAAACTCTTTTGATGACACCATTGACTAACGTCAGCGAGTCCCACTGAGCCCAGTACGCCTTGGTGGCTACCCCCTTCTCAGAGATGTCTTTCCAATCTGGCCGTTGTCCATCTTCTTTCCATAGAAGAATGGGAGCCAGATCTTCATCTTGCATTTGGTCCTCTCGAATACTTTTATCACACCAGGGTCCGGAAACATCTACTCCGAGCCGAAGACAATTGACAGCTACCTCCTTTTCTTCAGCCCTCTTGCAGTGCTTACATTCTGCTTTGCAGGGTCGTCGAGACAGTGCATCAGCATTTTGGTGAATTTGCCCTTTTCGGTGCTTAGTTTCAAATTCATAGGTTTGAAGATGTTCGATCCACCTTGCCACCTGACCTTCAGGGCTCTTAAACGAAAGCAACCATTGCAGAGCTGCGTGATCTGACCTTAAGATAAATTTCTGCCCGTATAGGTACTTGTGGAAAAGTTTTATTGCATCCACAGCAGCCAGCAATTCACGTCTCGTCACACAGTAGTTCCTTTCAGCTCTCGATAGGCTTCGACTGAAGTATGCGATGACTCGTTCAGTTTCATCCACCTTTTGGGACAAGACTGCGCCTATTCCAGTGTTGCTTGCATCTGTGTCGAGTATGAATGTCTTCCCTGGAATGGGGTAGGCCAATACTGGTGATGAGGATAGTGTGTTTTTCAGCCTCTCGAAAGCTTCTTGACATTCAGATGTCCAAATAAATGGCCTCTTTTGCTCTGTCAGTTGATGAAGGACCTTACAGATGTTTGAGAAATTTGGCACGAAACGTCGGTAGTATGTACAGAGTCCCAAGAAACTTCTCAGCTCATGGATATTACTTGGCGTAGGCCATCGTTTCACTGCCTCAACTTTGTCAGGGTCAGTGCTGACTCCGTCATTTGACACAATGTGACCAAGGTACTTAACATTTTTCCTGAATAAGGAACACTTCTTTGGGCTGAGTCTCATTCCCGCACTTCTTATCCGTTGAAATACTTCCTTCAGATTTGCAAGGTGCTCTTCAAACGTTTTGCCAATGACAATAATGTCATCAAGGTAAACAAGGCATGTAGTCCAATGAAGTCCTCGTAAAACCCTCTCCATCAATCGTTCAAAGGTGGCTGGTGCGTTGCAGAGACCGAATGGCATCACAGTAAATTGCCAGAGGCCATTGCCAGCAGAGAAGGCGGTTTTCTCTCTATCATTGGGATGCATTTCAACTTGCCAATACCCACTCTTTAGGTCGAGAGTAGAAAATACCTGGGACCCTGCAAGCGTGTCCAAAGTATCGTCGATTCTAGGAAGTGGATAACTATCTTTATGTGTGACTTCATTCAGAGCTCTGTAATCTACACAAAATCGCATAGATCCATCCTTCTTCTTTACTAAGACAATAGGCGAACACCAAGGACTATTTGAGGGCTCAATGATTCCTTGCTGCGTCATGCCCTCTATCATGTCCATAGCTTCTTGTTGCTTTGCTAGCGGCAAGCGACGTGGTGGCTGTCGAATCGGTCTGGTGTTTCCAGTGTCTATTCGATGTTGTACCATGTTTGTCCGTCCGCAGTCTGTTTCATCAGATGGCAGAATATCTTCAAACTCAATGATCAACTGTTCCGCTTTGCTGAACTGCTCATCTGATAAATTCACTTTCATTTCTGTCAGGAGCTTGGTAATTTGTGGATTGAAAGGTTTGGTGGAATTAACGATCGTGATATCATTATTACAGTTTCTTATCAGGTCAAGAGTATTACATATTGCGATGGGGCTGTCTTTCTCTAGATGTCTCTCCTGTAGGCCGAGGTTCATGATTCTGACGGGCACCTTTTGATCTTTTCCGACAAGGACCAATGTTTTTCCTACTGCCATTCCGCTGTTGTCATTTTCAATGCCTTCCACTATCGCCGTCATCGTTGCAGTTTGACTATGCTCTAACTTTCCCCAGATAATTGCTTCAGACTGAGCTGGCAAACTTGTATCTTCTGTTAAAAGGATTCTTCTTATTTGACCATTCTCTTCATCTTCATCCCCGAGCAAGGGAATCTCAACATCACCACATTTCAAAGTACCACCTCCGATGTTCAGAGAGAATTCACATTTCTGCATAAAATCGAGCCCAATAATACAGTCATCCGTAATGTTAGCGATCAGAAATTCATGTATAAATGACTGATGCCCGAGCTCAAAGTTTATATTTGTCAGTCCATGTATAGGCATCATCTCTCCACTGGCCGTCTTCAAGGAGTAAGAGTTCACTCTCTTGATTTCGTTCTTTCTGACAATGTCTGGACGAATGACTGAACGTGAGGCACCAGTATCTAGAAGAAAACGGTAATTTTGAGATCCAATTCTACCATTGATGTACAGACTTTTATTCTTCCCTAACACAGCGACTGGAATTATAGTTGCAGGGGCTGTCATGTTCTTGATCGCCGATTTTTGCCCCATAAAACCGGCGAAAGTTAGTTTCCCTGGTAGACATGAGCACCTGACCTTGCATCTGTCTCCGGTCTGTGCTGATACTCTGTTTGTCGGGGAAATCTTCTCGTGCAGTTCCTTTGAAGATGGCCAGGTTCTCCACAATTCCAACAACGTACACTGGTTCTATTCTGTCCTTCTTGCTTCTTATTTGGTCTGCGTTCTTCTAGCACTTCAGTTACCCTTCTGAGAAGTTGTGTAAGATCTTCTTCTTGGACTTCCAGCATACGCCCATGATGGATATTCTTAGAGGCGTCTTTGGCGGCTTCATAGGAGAGGGCGTAGACCAGAGCTTCGCTGGATTTGCGCTTACCACTGATTCTTATTGCCTTCTTCAGTTCTGGATCTCGAATAGCATCAATGAATGCATCAGTGATAATGACGTCCAGAAAGTCTTGTGCTGCTGTTGGATATGCCAAATGAGCAAGACGTTCTATGTCCGCCTCTAGCTCTTGCAAGGTTTCACCGGAGCGTTGTTGTCGGGTTTTCAACTGAACTCTATAAACTTCTTGTAAATGTTCGTCTCCGTAACGGAGCTCCATAGCCTTAACAATGGCAGCGTAATCTTGTTGATTTGTTATTGACTGAAGCAGTTCTGCTGCCTTCCCTCTTAAAGCTAACACCAGAGCAGTCGCTTTCTCTTCTTCAGTGTTCCAGTTATTAACCTTGGCCGCTGCCTCAAACTGTCTTTTGTAAACAGTCCATGAGATGGATCCATCAAACACAGGCGGCTTTATCTTCCCAGAGATTTCGGGCACTAATGTTTTTGTTCTAGTACCCCGTTCCTTACTCAGTTGTTCTTGGACATGAGTCCTTATCTCTTCCATTTCTTTTTCCACAGTGTTGACTCTCTGGTCAATCTTCTCGTTCATAGAGCTCATCTGTTCATTTACTTTTTCATTCATGGCGTTTATTTTCTTGAGGCTCTCCTTCATTAAGTCCATCTGGCCCTGCATGTTACTCAGGATCTCTGTCATATCTGGGTTTAATTCAAATATGTATTCATCTGGATCTTGATCTTCCTCAATAAGGGCCTGTCTTAGGCGTTCTGTTAGTGTTTCTTTGTTACCATTGAGCTGCAGACCTCTCTCACGAAGTTCTTGCCTTAATTCTTTGACCAACAGCTGGTTAAGTAGTTTCCTCGAAGACATTTCAGCCAGAAAACATCCCACTTCTGACACCAATTGTTACGTATTTCTGAATCTTCTGGCTAAATGTACTAGGCACACAAATAAAAGAAACACTGCAAAGAACTTGACGACTCAACTTTCAGCTTTAAATAACTTTATTGAATTATAACTATAACAATTCGTCACTGTAACATGTAGCGTATACGTCTTACATCGACTGTATCGACTGTAACGGCTCAAGTCCACTCTCTTCTACTGTCTCGCACAGTAGAGAACAGTATCGACGACTGTACTGACTCTTTTCACATGAACATCTCTGGTTTATAAAGAGTCCCTAATCGCTTGTCTATTGTTGCAAAAACACTGCTAGTACCCTCTGGAACAACATGGGAGGAAACATCACATCCTGTTGTTGTTTATACATGTCGATTCCAGAGGATACCTGCTGCAGTGTCATCTCGCCGAGGTCACACGTAGTGACCTCTAACTGTCACTGTTCATTTGTCACAATGCCCCCCTTCGTAAATCTGTTCGTCCTCTGGAACAACACGTGAGGCACGTCCCATCCTGTCTTTGTTTACATGCATAGATTCCAGATAACACTCGGTGCTGTGTCATCTCGCCGGGGTCACACATAGTGACCTCTACCTGTCACTGTTCATTCGTAACAATATATTTATAAATGGGGATTCCCTTTTAGCCGTATCCGCTTGATACGAAATACGGAAGTCCAATGTTGTCACTGAATATAATTTCTAGATCAATACGACTCATGGAAATCTTTATTGGAAAGAGGAAGGTGGGAAAAAACGTATAATTTATTTATAACATTTGGAAAGTTTAAAATAAAATGGAAATTGTTTTATGTTTTATCTAATTGATTAGTATCTCACAGAAAAAAGTCTGTGTGTGGTTATTCATTACAAGTACTACAAAAATTCTATAAAAAAAAAACACGTCATAATGCATGATAAATTCTTGGTAAAGGAGGCAATGCATACATTTTAATTTCTTTTAGTGTTTATTATTATTATAAGTTATAACCTAATGGTCACTTTACATTCATTCATTTGATCATTGACTTGCGTCATATGAGTGTTTTAGCGGTGCGAGCAACCGTGGCTCTCCACTCGTCTCTGTCAGAAGCTGCCCGCATCAAGAGACAGGGCGGTCCCCCCGCCCCCCATATTTTCTTGTGGCGACTATCCTAAAAGCTTGTTAGGGACTGCCAAACATTAATGAGACATTCTTAGGACCTGCATTCGAAAGATCTTATTTGTTAAACTCAATGCAATAGAAAATATTCAAATCACTATGTAAAGACTTTTATACGCTCAGAAAGTCTTCCTAAAAAAAAAGGTGCCAAGGAAAGACCTTAATAAAGTCATGCAAAGACCTTCATAAAGTCATATGGGAAGTCAGTATTCTCATACGACTCTGTGATAGTGCCTGTGTGTGTGTGTCAGCATATTGAGGGCAGGGAACGTTTTATTTTATTTTTATTTTTTTGCGTGTGTGAGCAACACTTGTGGCATGTGAAGGTGAAGGTCATCTGCACTTTGTGAGCCGTTCGTCGAGGGGAAAAGGCAAAAAGGAAAGTGGGGTGGGGGGTAGAGGCATGTATACTTTCTTCGTGCGAGCAACTTCTTTGTTTGACGATGTAATCGTCTGCTGCTATGCTAGATGACGCATTATGGGGCTTACATGTGTCTTTGATGATCAACCAATGCCACGTCTGCAATTTTGTAGCGGTGACCAAGTTAGCTTCACCAAGACGTCTATAGTCTATGCAAATGTATTTGACAGACTTTCAAGTATTACAAAAGTTCTATATAAATAAAAAAAAACACGTCATAATGCATGATATATTTTTGGTAAAGGAGGCAATGCATACATTTTAATTTCTTTTAGTGTTTATTATTATTATACGTCATAAACAGTTTACATTCCCTCAATAGTATTAAGCCTAGTAAAAAAAAAACACAGGCTGCAGATTTTGTGAATAAGAATGAATTATATATGTGCATAATTTTCAATAAAATATTTTTATTTGTAAGTTTATTTGTATCATTGATGAACACACTTATATGTAGACCAATGATTCATCTTTTTATGAACATTTTAGCATTTAAATTAATCAACTAGCTCTACTTCACTTGCCACGCCTATCTTCACTCACTTAATAAATCAATATAATTAATTCAGAAAAAAAAAAATTTGCTTTGCACAAAAAGGACAGTAAGAAGATAACATAATACAAGGGACATAATCTGATAAAATATATAATACCTAGGGCAATAAGAAGGTAAACAATGACATTTTATAATCATTTTACTTTATGTTTGCTCCTCCTCTTTCAGACCGGAAGTGGGCAAAATTTTGAGATTTAAACATGAAATAAACCTTTTTTTCTTAACTTTTTGTTTTCTCAGGAGGTTTTAAAAGTTTTAGCATGGACCACGCGGCCCTCTGTCGCTGCAGCCTGCAGATGCCGATGGACCATGTCTCTCTGTGCCGGTGCAGCCTGCAGCAGACTGTGGAGTTCAAACCTTTGTTGTATAGCCCGACCAACGGAGTCCACGAACCGGAAATCGAAGCAGCAGTTGCGTCGCAAGTCCTACCATTCCTGTATTTAGGTAAGCAGCCTTTCCGTTGTCTGTCTGCCTGTCAGTCCGTCTGGGTTCTTGGCCTCACCTCTTGTGTAAAGAAGTGATCGATACATCAATAAATCCGTTGGCAGCGACGTTGTTTTTTTTTTAATTCTAGTTAGTTTGTAGCAAGTGTTTGTCTAGTTAGTTTGTAGCAAGTGTTTGTCTAGTTAGTTTGTAGCAAGTGTTTGTCTAGTTAGTTTGTAGCAAGTGTTTGTATGGTCATCCATTACATCCTATCATTTGTCTCTTACATTGATATGCCATGGATAAAGCAGCATCTTCGATTCCCTAGGTTAAGGAAGACTGCAGTATTAGTGATGCGTTGCTTACCCATCTTCGACCTACCTATTTTGTCATAAATGACACAAACAAAACCATTGCCTATTTAAGTTCACATCGTCTCCTGAGCTTGTCTTATCTATTCTGTTGGTTTCATCTATTAACTTTTAGAAAGTAAAGTTCCCCTTTCAGACCAGGCGATCTATGAACTTTAAATACTTAAGTTTGATATTTCTAGTGCTATATATTGCAACATATTATAATTTAAATAATGCATAATTTCAATAACTGATATTGTATAAAAAGCTATACATAGCAAATATTAACGCATAACAAATGCGTATCAAATACTCATACAATCAATTACAACATTCTACATCAATGCAACCTAGCCATCTCTTATTAGACATAAAGTCCAGAGGGGAAAATCCATCCTTGGTATGCATAGCACAATGACTTCTTAATAATAATAATAATACTAATACACCGTCACGTTGTTCATTATATGCATAGCTCGGTGTATAATTAGATCTGCTATTCCCCGATTTTCTTCCATTTGCACACTTCTTAATATAAGTAAGGGACATAAATATCACTGAGCTATAGAAAATTACTTTGCTCTTGAGAAATCTTGCATAGGTTTTATGAAAATGTCTCAAGTGAAGAAGATGGATATTTGAATAATCACATACTCTAATATCCAACACTTTACCCTGTCTTTTGGGTGCAGTGGTTCTGTGATTTTACTTTTAATATATAAAATGTACATTAATATTACAAGCTTCACCTATCATAGGGCATTCTGCCCAATAATATTAAAGTTTACCACTGCATGCTATATCTGTGCTGGAACATAATGTCCATCAAACCACTCGTGTGCAGTCCTAGTGTCTATGCCGTTTGCTATCTCTAGTTTGCTATCTCTAGTTTGCTATCTCTAGTTTGCTGACCCCCAATGTCTTTCGGTTCCACGTTTTAAGCTGACCCTGTGCCCCCTTCTGCTGTTTCAGGGAACGAGCGTGACGCCAAAGACCTGAGCAGGCTCCGGAGTCTGAACATCGGCTACGTCCTGAACGTGACGTCCCACGTCCCGCAGTACTATGACGAGCAGGGGATCAAGTACAAGAGAATTCCAGCCTCGGACAGCGCTCAGCAGAACCTCAAGCAATACTTCGAGGAGGCCATCGAGTATATCGGTGAGTGCAGACATTGTCATGACATTTGAATGTGTAGACAATACAATTCGTTGATTTCAATCTACTAATGGCTGTTGTCATTTAACGATATTAGGTTTATATAGAGCTAAGTTTAATCATGATTCTACAATATCTACACAATACTATGTGTAACTTTGGCGACATCATTTTACATTACCATATATGAGCATTATTATTTTTTCTCTTTACTATATTTTTTTTATCCTAAATGTAATGCCATTTCGGTCTGAGTTTAGGCTCTATAAGTATGTCCTTGGCCTTGAACCATGATTGGACTTGGCAAATCATTGTCCTTGACCTTCACTGCTAATAAAATTGAACTTCAATAATCATTGTTCTTGACATTCAACAATCAATGTCATTGACCTTCAACAATCATTGTCCTTGACATTCAACAACAATATTTCTTGGCCTTAAAAATCATTGTCATTGGCTTATAGCAATCATTGTATTTGGCCCTTTATAATCATTGTCCTTGGCCATGAACAATTATTGATTGCGGTACAAAATAGTAATTTCGCACCACCCTCGCACTGCTGGACATTTGACTTGACTGTGTTTCAAAGTCACACGGCCAATTCTCTCGAACGAGTTCGCTGTCACTAAAGCGTCACTAAGTCACGGTTGAATCATACCAGGTGGCACTACCCAGCAAGCAACTGAAATAACTGTGTCATAATACAGATCGATTGCTACATACTATCTCTGTACAGCTCAGCGCCATATCTTTACCACGCAGATAATTGCAGTCGTAAAATATCATCTTGGGATCAAGGGCCCATAATTCACCCAGCAGGAGTTGTCCTCTCCCCTTTTCTCTCTATTTATTAGAAAAGGTCCCGTAACGTAATAAAGAAAAAAGAAATTTCGTGAAAACTTTATAAGCACCAAACGTCTGCGAAGTGTTAAGAGAGAGTGTGGCTTGGAGGACTTCTATAAATATCCGATAAGATAATCTGCTGCTGCAAAAGGGGGGGGGGAGAGATTCGTATAATGAGAGCTCTAATTAAAACATGACTCATTTAGGTTGGCGAGAGAGGGGGGGGGGGCTTAGGGACGGGAATGCTATTATGCATGGTCAAATAAAAAGCTGATGACATTGACTAAATGGCTCGGAGTTTCAGATTAGCGACGAGGACCTGTCCACTTTATCCCTCCCTTGCCACATGTACTCATTCATTCTGCTTTATAAGTCTACATTGATATGCAGCTAAAAGTAAACACGCGAACGAAAAAAGATGACTTTTTTTTAAAACAAAGTTTTCCTAAGGTAAAGAACCGCTTATTACTGCCATTTATCTGTAAATGTAATGTAAATCTGTAAAGCTCCCTTTCTGTCTTATAAAACTGAATTAATTAATTAGTACTAATCAATTAACTAATTGGTTAATTTTTTGATTGATTCGTGTCTTGTCATCGACTGTGCAAAATTTCAACTTGATCCGAGAATGGGAGAAAATGTGTTCTTACTTTACCAGACAGACAGAGTGGATATCAGCTTTCTCAAAAAATACGAACAATTTAAGATACTTCTACTTCTACTAAGTTTTGTCTTCGAGACTCAAAAGATTTAAACTAGGAGTGCATTATGTCATGTGGCTAGCGAGCCATAGATGTCTTTGAGACTCAAGATTTAAACTAGGAGTGCATTATGTCATGTGGCTAGCGAGCCATAGATGTCTTTGAGACTCAAGATTTAAACTAGGAGTGCATTATGTCATGTGGCTAGCGAGCCATAGATGTCTTTGAGACTCAAGATTTAAACTAGGAGTGCATTATGCCATGTGGCTAGCGAGCCATAGATGTCTTCGAGACTCAAGATTTAAACTAGGAGTGCATTATGTCATGTGGCTAGCGAGCCATAAATGCAATCTCATTAAATGAATACTGTGGTATAGAATTTTTTTGATGACCAACTGAGTGCACTAACCCATTCATAGTGGCTCTGATATTTCAAGATGACTTCTGACACAAGACCCTGTGATGTAATATTCTACAGGGCTAGCTCAGACACCAGATGGCAGTCGAAGCAGACAGTTTGGAGGGGAAGAGACTGGGAAACAAAAAGGGGAGGGGGGGGGGTAGAGACGGAGGAAATTATTGATTTTGTTTTTGATCGAACCCATCCGATATATTCCTGAATAGGACCGAAGACAAGAGGGATACTGCCCCAGATTTTCATTTAATTGCATCCTGAAGTTTTCAGTGCAAGTAAATGTGTTGTCTAGGTCAACTCGGTCTATTTTAAGTATGACAACAGTTGGTTCTGTCAACATTATTTGTGTACTAAATGTTGTCTATGTCAACATGACCAAGTCCTCTGGACTGGTCTGCTTCGAACTTTGAACTTTGGATCTCAATTTTATGCTTTAAATTTACTGTCAAATGCAACCAGTTGTTGTAATAATGATGTGACCTACTAATGACGTCCACGTTAGCATGACCTACTTTTCAGGATTGACCTACTTGGATGCTAGCTTAGTTCTGTCTTACCGCCCCCCCCCCACCACCGCCGTGGGCCTCGCAGCATGTGGTTGCTCTCTAGCGGTGTGGCACTTGTTTCGTCGTCTAAACCATCTACCATCGTGACCCCTGCCTTCTCTGTCCGTCAATAACGCCCCGTGAGTCACACCAGAAAAATCTCATCCCCCCACCCCCCCCCCCCAAGTAAAGTCAAAGGTCACTTATTTTCAACTAAACTACAAACAAAACGAAACTCTAGTTTGTAGTGTAGACTTTGCATGATTGGTGCGTGTGTGTGTGTGTGTGACTGCTTTCACAAAAAAAAGGAGGAAAAGTGTGTGTGTAAGGGAGGTGGGGGGTGGGGGTTGCAGAGACGTTGAACTGCGCTATTTACGTTTCATTTGTTTCCCTCTAGCGTGTGGAGAGGTAGAGGGCGCCAGAGGCTAGAAAAGCTGCCCTCTAACCATGTCTTCCTTTTAACCGGAGATCCCCCGCCGTCTTTTCTTTTCTGCGCCTTTACACTTCTTGTGTAAATAATTCTAATTAACTGGTTCGCTTCTCTCCCCTTGCTGTCCACTCTTTTTTTTTTTACTTCTTGTTCTCCATTTCCATATTCTGGCATTTCACATAGGCCTACTCTTCTCCCCTTCTTTCTCTCTCTCTCTCTCCTTCTCTTTCTCTCTCTCCTTCTCTCTCTCTCTATCCCATACACACACACACACATCCATTTCCCTGTAAATCATTTTCTCAAAGCCAAATCTTTTTCTTATCTTCTTACGGTCATTTCCTCGCGTCCTCTCTGTCACACACACACAGACACTGTCATACACACACACTGTCACACACACACACTGACACTCATTCCTTTTTCCCTCTCACTCTCTGTCACACACACACACTCTCTCTCTCTCTCTCTCTCTCTCTCATTCACACACAGTCACTCATGTTCTGTCCCATTATATGATTTCAAATAATCCCCTCATGACAACGTTACATGTAAAAAACACAAATCTATGTTGAAATTCTTTAACTTTGAAGGCAACGGCATGAGAGACCCTATCTTTCTTTAGCAACGCATTGAGTGAAATGGGCTCATTTGACATGCTGAGTCCCTCACTCACACACACGCCTCTCCCACTCGGCCTCAATGGTACTCACCTACTTAAGTTATTTTCCTTACTTTGACGTCTCGGGTGCTGGGAGCGGGCGCCCTAATTTGATCAGCTCAGTCCTCGGTCATTTTATTCTACATCCTATGCGCGATCCGTTGCGGTCGTTGGGATGAAGCCCAGATGCCCCCCCCCTGTTTTTTTCTCTCTTATTGGCTTCTCATTGCCACCCTCTTTCTCCCCACCCTAAGCTTAAGTCTCTCCCCCCCCCCCCGCCCAAAACACTCACACCAATCTCTCCTGAGATCCTTGTTAGTCATTATAGGAAGTGAAATATGAATTTCTGTCATTTGGTTTGAGAGTATATATTTCCTTGTGTTCGTTCTTGGGTACGAGAGTAGGGCAATAAAACGTAGCATCGTCATCAGTACACAGTTGTTGTTGTTTTTGGGGGGTCACATACTAAGAAGTATTTTTTTATACTTTCAGAATTTAGAGTCTCATGCTAAACATAGGTATACTAGAGTTTCTCTCTATATACTGGTTGAATTGTTTTGCAATACACTGGTAGAGTTACAATACACTGGTAGAGTTGCAATACACTGGTAGAGTTGCAATACACTGGTAGAGTTGCAATACACTGGTAGAGTTGCAATATACTGGTAGAGTTACAATACACTGGTAGAGTTACAATACACTGGTAGAGTTGCAATACACTGGTAGAGTTACAATACACTGGTAGAGTTACAATACACTGGTAGAGTTACAATACACTGGTAGAGTTGCAATACACTGGTAGAGTTGCAATACACTGGTAGAGTTACAATACACTGGTAGAGTTACAATACACTGGTAGAGTTGCAATACACTGGTAGAGTTACAATACACTGGTAGAGTTACAATACACTGGTAGAGTTGCAATACACTGGTAGAGTTGCAATACACTGGTAAAGTTACAATACACTGGTAGAGTTGCAATACACTGGTAGAGTTACAATACACTGGTAGAGTTGCAATACACTGGTAGAGTTGCAATATACTGGTAGAGTTACAATACACTGGTAGAGTTGCAATATACTGGTAGAGTTGCAGTACATTGGTAGAGTTGCAGTACACTGGTAGAGCTACAATACACTAGAAATGTTGTTGGTGTGTGTGGGGGGATGGTGTAAGAAAGAAGTTGTATAGACACAAGGCATACAGGTGAGCTTGAAAGAAGCACCAAGCGTGAGTCACCATACAACAACCTCACGCTTCCCCGCCCTCCCCCCCCACCTGAATCTATTGGACAGGTATCGCTTGGTGTTACGAGGCATGACGTCACCGCTGCCTGAAGTAGATAGCTTTAACGTAGATAAAGAACAGGGGGAGAGAGGCAGCACACGCAGTCTACTCTATTGATTAAATCAAGTCTTACTATCACAGTCAAAAGATATTTTTACTCTCCTCTCGCTGTAAATGGTAACGAAACATTCCACGTCTGCTGCTACAAGGTGATACTAACTAGTACACGTGCACTCAGATTTTCCCGCTCAAATATTCATGTATGTATTTATAGTTTTTGTTTTCCCTTTCCTCATCTGTTGCTATGGCGCGTGTAATGAAGTGACCAATGGGGGAGGGGGAGGCGGGCATTGTCTTTGACAAAACTCATTAATTATCTATCTATCTATCTATCTATCTATCTATCTATCTATCTATCTATCTATCTATCTATCTATCTATCTATCTATCTGTGCATATAAATATATCTCTAATTATAGATATATAAAAGGGATTGGGGGGGGGGGGGAGGAGGAGCTAGTTCGCAGTTACGTTGATCAAATGTTCCAGAAGGGGTTAAGGCCTACATGTAAACCTCTCAATCTTGTTTACGATATCTTTAGACTGTGCGTCGTAGTGCTAGCCTGTGTAGAGCATGGTTTAATCGTTTATCTAGTCTTACTAATCATGCATGCGCGATGAACTTTGAACTCAGTCGAAAAAATTTGGAACTAATAAAAATACAAATGGAACAGGTAGTGAGTTATGAAAAGGCTTTGGCCTAATTAGGTCTTAAAAAACAATATTATTTTGTGAGGGAGTTCTCTCTTTCCTTTGTAAAACAATATTAGCGTGTCAGGGAGTTCTCTGTTTCCTTTGTAATGGCCTCTGATTGCTTTGAATTGAAGTATTTAAAATACATTTTCTGTTTGGCGTCTCCATGACTTTCCCCATCGATTTAGAAAGAACCCCCCTCCCCCCCCCCCCCACACACACACGTATACAAAAGACAGTTCTAGGAAAAAAAAGTTTGAAAAAAAAAAGCAGCAAATGTTGATGTGGCTGGTGCTTCTGCAGTTCTAAGGAAGCAGGGAATAGTCAGAATCATAGTTTTAAAACTGAATTTGTTTCTTTATTTTTTATGATACTGATATGATCTAATTTCGAATTTATAAAAGTTAATTTGTTTAGAGCTGTGCTCCTTTAAAGGGCGGGCCATTTAAGTGTTGTTGTTGTTTTAGTACTTATGAACAACAACAACAAAACAACAACACACATTTTTATCCCACGTATTTAATGGGAACTTGTATGTGGGGGTCGAAGGTTTAAAGAGGGGGGGGTTGTAAGTTACTACTTACTCTGTGAGCTTGCTGACTACTCAACACGCGCGTAGGGTTGGGTGTTTAGTTCGTCATTCTGAGTGTGTTTAACTTTTGATCACAGCATTAGCCGTTGTGTTTGAAGTGGTAGATTAAAACTCCTTGATCAGTCACTCCATGACGTCATCGCTTCTGGGTTCCATTTTCTTTCGTTTCGTTTCATTTCTTTTAAGCCTACTCTTTTTTATTCCATTTATCCAACTTTTTTTTCCCCTCTCTCCAATTGTAACGTTTAAAAGAAGCTGAGATTGCCCCACACACAAGACTGCCCCACACACAAGACTGCCCCACACACAAGACTGCCCCATTAAGATTGCGAGTTATAGAAATAATATTATATCTTCCCACCTGTAGAAAACTGCTTCGAGATATACATTTATTTTTAACTTTTAAAAAATTTCACATTTTAGGATGTTTTTTTTTTTTTATTTTATTTTTTCTTCCTAACTAGCATACACATTGGTGCACATATGTAAAACATGGGCATTTCGACACCATGTATTTAATTTAGCCTATACTTATGCGGTCTGTTTCTAGGCTCAGCTTTCCACTACGTTACGCCCAAAGTAATAATACTTTTGTACTTTACTTTAGTGGAGGCGCGGTGGCTGATCGGTAAAGCGCTTGGCTTCCGAACCGGGGTCCGGGGTTCAAATCCTGGTGAAGACTGGGATTTTCGATTTCGGGATATTCGAGCGCCTCTGAGTCTACCCAGCTCTAAAAGGTACCTGACATTTGTTGGGGAAAAGTAAAGGCGTCTGGTCGTTGTGCTGGCCACATGACACCCTCTTTGTTACGCATTCGTCTTTAACCGTAGGCCAAAGAAACAGATGACCTTTACATCATCTGCACTATAGACCACAAGGTCTGAAAGGGGAACTTTACTTTTTTTTTTTTACTTTACTTTAGTAATTTGTGTGTTTAAATGTCTGTGAATGTGTGTGTGAGTGTTTGTATATTGCGAGTGTGTGTGCGTTTGAGCATGTCTGTTGAGAGTGTGTGTGTTTTTGACAGGTTCTCGATCTTTTTTAAAGTCATAAAACAAATCACCGCTTTTAATATTTCATCTTTTCTGTAAAAACAACAAAAAAACAGACCATGACGTTCAAACCAATAAAGTATAAAAGAAATCGATAAACGCCAAACAGGCAACCCTACTCTAAATGTAATCGTAAACGCCACAACGTGTCCGACCAGGTCATTTGATGTGCGAAACTGCCAAACGACCGATCCGGCGCAAACACGTCAAGCATGCTGACGTACGTTGGCCCTCAATAAAAATCTGATCTACCGCATGTAGTGAGCCCTTGTGTCACTTGATACCTGTAATCATGGGTGACTCATTGGGACCAGAGGTCACGTTTGGCCCACGGTCAATCCGAGCCTTTCTTTAAATCTGGGGTTGTGTAATGTTGAATCTAGATCTAGATATGCAATTGAGTTAGCAATAACGTTCCACGCAAGTGATAGGATAACAAATAGAATGCTCAATTCCAGGGGCGTTTACTCTAGTTCTAGTACGGTAATGTTTTTGTATATATGTATTCTGGCTTTGTGTGTGTGTGTGAGTGGCTGTAGTCATGGAAAAATTAAAAATATGCATTTTCTGTGCAGGTCCTACTTTCTTGTGTTTACCTTCTTTTTTTAAAAAAAATGACATCTTTGTTACACATTTGAAAATACACCCCCCCCCTTTTTTTTTTAAAAGCAATATTCATTTCTATCTTGGATTTGGTGTTATTACTAGTTGTCATGTAGTGGTCCTGACTAGTGTTATTACTGACAAAAGCTGGTGGTCCTAGCTGGATATTGTCCTACTAGTGGTGGTCCTAGCTGGATATTGTCCTACTAGTGGTGGTCCCAGCTGGATATTGTCCTACTAGTGGTGGTCCCAGCTGGATATTGTCCTACTAGTGGTGGTCGTAGCTGGATATTGTCCTACTAGTGGTGGTCCCAGTGAGTAGTGGTGCTAACTAGTGCTCCTGTCTTGGCTACCTGTCTATTATTTCATTTTCAAATGGTTGAGCCGCAAGTAAACTTTTGAGAACTACTGAAGAAAGACGTAACAACCCCCCCCCCTCTCCTCCCAAGTCCAAAGACTTTCCTGTTGACCATCTCAGCAGGACACAGAGAGGACAGTTCTAAGTGAGGACTTCTTATGTGTCCTGCTGAGCCCCACAGACTTATTCCTCTCGCCAGCCCACTCCTTCTGCCGGTGGTCATCTGGGAGTCATTAGATGGCCGGGGCTTGGAGAGTGTGGGGGGGGAGAGTGGGGTGGCAGAAGCTTACGCTCTGACCATGTGAGCTGTGTGGACTAAATCTGGCGGCCACACCGGGGGTGCCACTACTGACAGATGGGTTCTGGGAAGCTAGCTGTGTTTTTGGAATTTTTTTTTTTTTTTTTTGTTAAGTCTGTTTTTCAACTAAATCTGCCTCACGTTATTGAAGACTTCGGCGTCAGATACTGGCCGCTAGTTTAGGATAAGACAGAGACAGTAGTCAACCAGACACGGTTTGACACGGTGACGTAATGCCACTTACCAGACAGGTCACATGACCCGTTGAGATAGTATTGTGATGCTTTTCATTAAAGAAGTTTAAGTTTTAGTTTACATTGAGACTAAAGCATGTTTATGTGTGTGTGTGTGCGTGCGTGTGTATGTAATAGCCAGATACATGGGGGGGGGGGAGCAGACGATTCTTCCAAAATTGCCAAACGTTCTTAAAGATGCTTTAATTTGGACTTGTGACTTTGAAACCAGAAAGTCAGAAAATGCACATTTCACAAACAACTCAATTAGACCCAAATACTGTAACAGGGGATAGCGAATTATTCACAATCGTATTTCATAGTTTACACATTTTTAAAAAAAGATTATACTTAAGATATGTTTGGGTTCTGGCTGTGTCCATTTAGTGTGTTGCCATTGATGTGTCAGTGTTGTGTCATCCGTATGATATGTCATCTGTATGATGTCATCTGTATGATATGTCATCTGTATGATGTCATCTGTATGATATGTCATCTGTACGACAGTGTTGTGTTATTCACTACCAGCGTTTAGTAATCATGTCCTCATTTTGTTTCACTTTCAGATGACGCCAGACAGAACAACGCCAGGGTGCTCATACACTGCCACGCGGGCGTCTCCCGCTCCGCCACCATCACCATCGCCTATCTCCTGAAGCACACACGCATGGCCATGGCCGACGCCTACAAGTTCGTCAAGGGCAAGCGGCCCATCATTTCCCCGAATTTCAACTTCATGGGCCAACTTTTAGAGTTTGAACAGGACCTGAATGATGGCGTGTCGCCCAGGATACTCCAGCCAAGACTTCAAGGAATTGAGAGCAGCGTGTGAAAGCTCGACACCATACCAAGATACGCCCATGTTTTCTGACTTAATAATCGGCTAATAACTTTTGACATAATTACATCAGGATACTTCATTGACTCCATACAATGCACATTTGTGTGCCGACATTTCAAATCAAAGGCGCTGTAGTACTCTAGGAATTTGAGTGCTGTAAACATTCTAATATTTCTGAGCACGAAATAAAACTTTGAAGACTATAAAGCCTCAAACTCCAAAAGTTAACTCACATTTCTCTTCGATCAAATGTTACTAGTCAAAAATGCCACGGACTTCAAAGAAAAAAAAGTAAGCTACTGATAATGATCCCAGAGATGGTGTCATCGACTCAGAACTGTGTTTCTAGAGGAAAAGGACAAATACCATTTGTAGTGATTGCTGAAGATTGACTGATGTCATAAATTATTTATTTCTTTATGCTCAAAACTTGTTAATGCTCTTTATTGACTACTGTCTTTATTTCTTTATACAACTATAAAGCTATCACTGGGGGGTCCAGACCACTTTTATGAACATGCTTTTAAAACAATGTATCTAAAGAAAAAAAAAGATTCAAGAAAACAGTTTGAACAAGTTTTGTGAAGGAAAGATGGGCATTGCTAGTCACATCTTCCTTCAGTAACTTTCCATGACTCTATGTCTACATCAGAAAAATACAATTGGAAGATTATTAAAGTTTTCTTGCAAAGTCATCATACAAAAAGCAACTCAATACAGATATTCTCAAAATAATAACAAAATCTATTAAACTTTTACTCATGTTTTGCAAAATACAAATATGCTAATTTGAAGAAGCATAAATATTTATCCTGTAAATATTATCAGTTCATATAGGTCTGGGTATTTCAACCCAAAGAATGGATTTTTTAAAAAATTCTAAACAAAACTGTAGGTGTTTGTGTCAATTGAGCTACAGTTTCTATACACTTTTAATCTTTCATTGTCACTCAAGCTTTGAGTGACAGCCTTTAAGAATGTGTTGTGAATAGGCAGCACTTAACTTTCTACATTTTAAGCCCCTTTCTACACTGTAAGCCCCTTTAATTCCTTTCTAAATTGTAAGCCCCTTTGGTCCCTTTTTACATTGTAAGCCCCTTTGGTCCCTTTCTACATTTTAAGCCCCAGCTCCTTTGGTTCCTAAACTCCCTTTCCCTCCCTTTTCCATTCCCCAAAATGTTTATTTCTATTTGGAAACAAATGTTTCTATGTTTCTTTTCTTTTATTTTGTACATTATGAAAATCTGAATGAAAACAAAAGAGATGGCATGAAATGTGGAAGACCTGTTTCTCCATCTGCCATTACACTTTCAGTCTATTGATCCAGATAGACTGTATGTACACACTATGCTGTCTGTGATGTTTAAAGACCTGACTACACAAAACATGAGATGAGCTATTAAAGAAGACAAAAATAGAGCTCCACTGACCTGTATATATTGACCAAGATAGAATTCTTTGGTTATGGACACTTTTTTTTTTTTTTTGGACTTAACGTGATTGTGAACTTTTTTTTTGTGACTGGCCGCAAGTGATTGAGGATCACTGGACAGCGGTGCACACTTGCTTCTCAGGGGTTCTCATTTCATATCAAAGTGTGCACACAGCCGACACGAACTAGCTGGTCATCTGCAGGCTCAGACCATGCTGGGCCATTAGTTAGTCATTTTTTAATACTTTTTTTTTTTACCACTGTGGATATCATCATAATTTATTGTGTGGTCATTCAGTGGTCACTGGTCAACCTGTTTGACTGGTAGCTTGACCACTTGGTATGCTCTATTTTGTATGGAGGTTTGTTAATAGTATAATATGTAGAAATATTCATCGAGGCTGCTAGTTGGAATACATGTTTTATTACTTTAATCATTTTTACTTTGCAATGAAAAAAAAAATCTATATGAAAAATTGTAAACTTGATTTTTTTTGGGTTATAAATCAATAAAATTTTTAAAATGTAAATGTCTCAAAACCTTTTTAAATATTAAATAATTATTCTAAATTGTAATTTGGAAATTAAACCTTGAGATTCACAATCTGTTGATGAGTATTTATAATTTTAGAAAGTAATCTTTAGAAAATAAATGTTTAAATATTGTTCTTATTTATTTCTTTTATGAACGTAGAGAAAGAACCAACAGAAACATTATTGAAACATTCCTACAATTTTTGTTTGTTCATTTTTGTTTGTTTAATTGAATCATTTCATATATAAAATATCCTATGAATATTACTGTCAATGTTGTGTGAAGATATATAAAACTTATATTTATTTATATATATAAACATATATTCCTTGATGTTGAAGGTGTAGTTAAACAATCTTTTTTTATGTGAAAGTGTTTTGTTAATTTATGTTAATTTATGAGTGTCGAGATCAAAACATGCCTTGCCACTACCATTGTCAAATTCAAAATTGAGTGTGCATGTGTGTGACTATGAGCTTGTGTGTTTGATGTGTACATCATAATATTGGACTGGATGATATTCTTTTTTTCTTTTATTCTTGTGAAGTGCCTTTTGTGTTTTCTAAAGGGCGTTTCAAATTTTTTCTTCCCAAAAATTTTCCCTTCAACTTGTTTTCAATTGAAGCAAATCTTGTACTACCTCTGTTTCCAGAAACTTGAGTTAATCATTTCTTCAGTCATAATCATAATAGCTACCATAGAATCTTTTTTTTTTTTTTTTGTTTCTTATGCATACATTTCTTATTGTTTTAAAAGTAATTCTGATCATCTCAAACAGGCAGAGATTTAAATTTTGAGAACCAAATTTAGTTTGAAGATTTGAAAAACAAATTGGGCACCAATGCCAAGTGATAATTGTATTAATGCAGTTGTAAGGCCAAAATATGTTTTCTAATAAGGTTCTCCACCAAAGTGTATACATTCATACCTCAATTTCAAAAAATACATTTTCCTTTGCAATTTTCCTTAAGGTGATTTCTCTAGAACTAAAAAAAAAAAGAAAATATGTATAATATGAAAATTGTGCAATATTTGTGCTCTATGAACTGTGTACATACAGATTGATTCTTGCAATACTATCATGTTGTTACTCCACTGTTCCCCTTCCCTTCACTCTGTCATTTATCTGTATAGGGCAAAATATGTTTTGATACATTTTGTAATGTTTTGTTAATTGGACTGATCATGATATTTTCCTTAATTAGACTGATCATGAATCTTTAATTTTTTTCTCTTTTTTTTTCTCTGTTCATATTTTCCCCAATCCATTTGTGTGTGTGTGGGGATTTTTATTTTGGGATAAATGGTATTCTGCCCTCCTCTTATTGTTCCTCCCTCTTCTTATTGTTCCTCCTCCTCCTAGAGTGTCTTTTGTTTGGTGTCTTGTTTTCTGGAGTTATTATTGGGAGTTTTAATCCCTCTATCTTAAGGATGTAACATGCTCTTGTAGGAGAGAAATTCAATTTTGTTTTTTTTATAAATATCTTTTGGCTCTCTGTCTGTAGTTGAAAACTGTACATATCCAAGTAGTCAGTAATTTAGTCAGTATATTCATAACCCTATTGATTTTCTCCAGTCATGGCAAACTCATTTTCACCAGACCATCTTTTACAAAATTGTTAAAATTTTCAACAAACACATTTTCATATTTTGCAGCATAATAAAATTATTTTTACAAAATCAAAAGTTGTTCAGTTTTAATAATTTTGGAAAACCAAAATAACAAACAAACAACAAAACTGATAAATTTAGCATACAAGTACATGTATTCATGAATTGAAATAATCCACATAATTTCCTCAACTCTTTAATTAATAGGCTCGTTTGAAAAGTAGTTCCTTCTTTTAAGAATCCTAGGAAAGAACAGCCCACTTTTTGTGTATATATTGGCCAGAATTTTTTTAATATGAATTTCTGGCCGAATTATTTTTGTGAGTGTAAAATAGTTATTCTTGGTGTGTAGAAAGATTTACTCTGGATGTTGGTCAAAACAGATTTTTGTTTTTTTAAAATGTTTGAATTTTTATGTTTGGAAGTGCTTTTTTTTTTAATCATGAGTGAATGTGTGAGTGTTTGGTTTTTAAGTTTCTACATTTTGTTTGGTGTTTGTAAAATTTTTTACTTCTGAATAATGAGAGTAAATAAATGCTACAAACACTCCATAGAAATCAAACAACTTGTCAGGCTTTGATTTTTCCCTTTATGTCTTTATATTTGTGTCTTTGTGTCTTTATGTTTGTGTCCATAAGTTTGAGTCCTTTATGTTTGTGTCTTTATGTTTGTGTCTTTATGTTTGTGTCCATAAGTTTGAGTCCTTTATGTTTGTGTCTTTATGTTTGTGTCCATAAGTTTGAGTCCTTTATGTTTGTGTCTTTATGTTTGTGTCTTTATGTTTGTGTCCATAAGTTTGAGTCCTTTATGTTTGTGTCTTGATGTTTTTTTGTGTTTCACTATGACCATTATTTTTTTATTTTTACTTTCTATTTATTTGGTTATTCGTATTCCATGAAACATATTTAATACTTATATTTATAATCAATTCATGCCTGATTTACTTATAGGCATAGAGTATCTCTAATGATTAAATAGGGATTAATTATGCCTGATTAAGATTATCAACAACTTAAGGCTGACTTTCCTAAATATGACACAAACGAATAAGACCCGAACTAGCAATAGTAGAGCAGCAAATCGAGAGAGTTTTCTCACGGCTATGACCAAATTTTGACTCACGGTACCGTGGGGTGGAAACCGTGTCTCATATTCTGTTTGACTGCCCCAGACTTGCTGCTCTCCGTCTCGACAGGTCTGGGAAACCAAAAAAATTCTCGACTTGTATGCACTACTCAAGACAGCAGGGTTTCTGTCCAGGGCTTTTGTAAGAGAGGCTTTGAGCCTCTCAAGCCCTCACTCGAATGGAGTTTCATGATGATGATGATAAGAGAGTGATGTCCCTTTAGTCGAACTCTCCTTCAGACGAGAAACGAGCTGCGAAGTCTGCGCGTCATCACAAGGGCTGGATTTAACTGATGGCAACATAAGCTATAGCCTAGGGCCCACATTTGATTGATTGAGGACCCCCAAAAAATAGTTGCATTGTTATTGTCAATCATTTTAAAGAAAAAGCAAAGGAAATGCCTTATATTGATTAGAAGGGTCTCCATATCTCAAAAAGCTTAGGGCCTTATCAAGTCTATATCCGGCCCTGAATCACATCTCACTCAAGCAACTAGCCACCACCCCTCCATTTCCGCCCAATGTAAAAGCACAAGTCATTACCTAGGAGCCACATCTAGAGAAATCTCTAAATAAAGACAAAGCTTAGTAATAATAAGTCCGGGCTTGGGTATGGAGTCGTTGTTATTCTGTTGACAAAGGACTTTTCAATAAGTACTTTGGTACATAAGAAGTAATACATATAGACTCAGTCATCCTGATGCGTAAAGATAAAAGGAAGGAGACCTCTATTGGAAGAGAGAGCAAGAAAAGAAAAAAAAAAAGACAAGACAGATGGAGACAATGGCCAACGTATTGCTTGTTTACCAAAAACTGTAATAAGATTATGTAGGCTTTACAATGTACTCTCCTGTCCCCAAAGTCTTTCTGATAGTCTCTTCCTCTTCCACCATTAACTCTCGGTAAGTCTCTCTTCTACTAAACCTCTTCTTAATCCTCTCTCTCTCTCTCTTATTTCCTCCTTTTATATGTTTTCCCTCGATCACTCCCTCCCCTCCTCTCTCTCTTTCTCTCCAGTCAACTCAAATCACCTCCAATGCGCCCCCCCCCCCAAGCTGCTATCCCCTTTAGACAAACCCGCTGAGTGGGGACACTCTATTTTTAGCCCATGATCTCACCGCTGGTATTGATTCCTCAGCGTGACATTGGTGCCAGACTTTCCGTCCACGGAGCAAGGATGTGACGTCACAGGCTCCATCGACTAGGCCGGATGGTACGATGCCATCTCTAAAGGACAGGGGAGAATGGCTGGGGTGGTGGGGGAGAGCTGGGGCTATGGCTGCAGCTGTAGTCTCTAGATTTCTCTTTAGATTTTCTGCTCTACGAAAGAGCTTATATTTTATATAATATAGTAAAGATCCCCTTTCAAATTTTGCGATCTATGACGCAGGGGATGTAAAGGTCATCTGTTTCTTTGGCGTCAAGTGGTCATCACAACGACCAATCGCCTTTACTTTCCCCAACTAAAGTCAGGTACCCATTAGAGTTGGATGGACTCAGGGGCGTCTCTTAAATCCCGAAATTAAAAATCCCAATTTTCACAGAGATTCGATCCCGTGACCTCTCGGTTCGGAAGCCATGCGCTTAACCACTCAACCAGAGCGCCCCCCCCCCCCCCAGCTTCTATAATTTGGTGGACTTGATTTCGTGAGCATCGATTGGTTGAACAAATTAAGGTAAAAAAAAAAATATCCTCGGGCCAAGCTATAGTGCGCAGTTGACCATTCCATGCCATTATTTTGTTTACATACCATTGAGGGACGTATCCAGCACTGAGACTTCATAGTCAATGGAGATGTGAATAAAGTGTCGACTAAGTGACTGAACAAGTGGCATGGGGGAAGTGAAACGATTCCTTTGCAAATAATAAGTATTTATATTTCCTGATAAGTTTCCCTTTCAGACCTTGCGATCCATGGGGTAGATGATGTTAATGCTATCTGTTTCTCTGGCCCACGGTTAACGATGGTGTCATGTGGCCAGCACAAAGTCCAACCGCCTTTAAGCTGCCCTAACTAAAGTCAGATACCCTTTAGAGTTGGATGGGCTCAGGCCTTAAAGTCCAGAAATTCAAAAAGCTAGTCTTCACCTAGATTCGAACCCAAGCTCTTAACCACTCAGCCACTGCGCCCCCCATACACTTCCTGATAGTACAGAGTATTTAGTATAGACATCTCATTGACAGCTTAAGGTAGTCACAGTACTACCGGTCCGAACTAGCCACTGATCGGTGATCAAGATGTTCAGTCGACAAACACTCTCAACACACGAGACAAAGCCCACGTGATAGCCTGTGCCTTATAAAAACGATTCCCCTTCGAAACATTTTAAGTAGATCTCTAAGGAAGGTAAACAATAAATGTTGACATGTTTTTGAGGCTATCAACTTTTATCATGGATAACATTGGTCAATCACAACCACCAACAACTTTTAATTACTTGTTAGAACTGGCTGGCTCAGTAGCCCCTATCTTGCTGAAATACAAAACTTCATGACATGAAAATGTTTTGGGGGGTTCGAACCCTCGGTTCGGAAGTTGAACGGCGCTGGACCACTGTGCCAGTTCTCTTAGGGCTTTGAGACTGAGAATTTAATTTATTTACGTTACTGAGTCTGAGAGACAATCGCCATTTTTTTTTCGTTAGTGGTCAGGCTTTGTGTCGAAAGTGCGTCCATAGCAACCTCATTAGGCTTGTTGAATATACTATTGATTGACGCTCCATTTGTGTACTGCTGCACAAGAGAACATTTATTCTGTCTAGTTCCCAGAAATATTTGCTACTTAATAATAATAATACTTATAGACTAGGCCTACATGTAGACCACATAGTGACTAAATATATTCAGCATAATGACCACACAATACATCTAGTCTACAAATAGGCCTTATATGTATACTATCTATCACCTTCATATATAGACTACATAAAGATTGCATATAGATTACATACAGATTACATATAGACTACATAAATATTGCATATAGATTACATACAGATTGCATATAGACTACATAAAGATTGCATATAGACTACATAAAGATTGCATATAGACTACATAAAGATTGCATATAGACTAAATAAAGATTGCCTATAGACTACATAAAGATTGCATATAAACTACATAAAGATTGCCTATAGACTACATAAAGATTGCCTATAGACTACATAAATATTGCATATAGGCTACATAAAGATTGCATATAGACTACATAAAGATTGCCTATAGACTACATAAAGATTGCCTATAGACTACATAAAGATTGCATATAGACTAAATAAAGATTGCCTATAGACTACATAAAGATTGCATATAAACTACATAAAGATTGCCGATAGACTACATAAAGATTGCCTATAGACTACATAAAGATTGCATATAGACTACATAAAGATTGACTATAGACTAGATAAAGATTGCATATAGACTACATAAAGATTGCCTATAGACTACATAAAGATTGCCTATAGACTACATAAAGATTGCATATAGACTACATAAAGATTGCCTATAGACTACATAAAGATTGCATATAGACTACATAAAGATTGCATATAGACTACATAAAGATTGCCTATAGACTACATAAAGATTGCCTATAGACTACATAAAGATTGCCTATAGACTACATACAGATTGCATATAGACTGTACAAAGACTGTATGTGTATGTAGACCACAAAAAGACTACATATAAAGACTGCATATAAACTACGTAAATATTACTTATAGGCTACATAATAGTCGCATAAATACTGCATATAAAGTACATAATAATTAAATAAAGACTACATAAAGACTGCAGAAAGAAAGACTGCGTATAGACTACATATCAACTGCATGAAGTCTTCAATTAGACTACATAAAGACTACATTTAGACTACAGAATTTTGAATTCATCATAAATGTGTCAGACTAATATTTTTTTATTCTGTACTTTACAATGCCATAGCGATGAATGAGTCCACATTGTAGTGATATGACATATAGATCGTAGAGTAAGCCTACGTCAGGAGATGATGCGCCTATAAGGCATAGAGTTAAGACTAATCCTACAGCAGCATTTCCAACGGGGTGACTAGCTCTAAACATACCTGGCACACGAGCAAACAATGCTCACCCTATTTTCCCACGGTTCTCAGCCTCCCTAGGATTACTCACCACGTAAAGGTTGCTACCCGAGGTCAGAAAACGGCTACGGTATGGGAAGGAAGGGGGGGGGGGAATACGTTTCGAAAGAATGCATAATTATGTTGTCTATAAATAGTCTATATTCATTTCTTTATAATCGGAACAATGCGCACAGTGTTGGTATGTAATTCGGTCTAGTAATATTTCATTTAAAAAAAACTCGCTTGTACGGAACACCAGGCTATGTCAGAAAACTACGTTAACAGATTAGTCCAAGGAGCATTACATTATATATGGTTTTATTAGACTAAGGGGGTAACGCTACGGGGAGGGTATGCTGTTAAGACAATAGTAATTGTAGGCCTAAATAACAAAACAAAACAAAAAAAAAAGTTTAGAGAGGTGAATGTCAAACTAAACCCCCCAAAATTATGCGTATAAGTTCTAACCCATAGACTTATATAGTATACTAGACTGGAAACCGGAAATAAATTCTTATCCGATTCACAGACCTATACATATATAGATTTTTATGTACGTAAACTCTTTTTTCAGGCTCTAAGGGTAGTTGCCCCAATCAATCTTTTCTGTCTTAGAAAAGTAATGATCTTTAGTTTTCAAAGTCTAGAAATAATGCAAAATCATTTCTCGGATAATCACGCAAATATATGAAAGCCATTTCCTGTTTGTTTCCAGTGAGATAATGTTTCAAAAATCCAAGATGGAAACAATTCATGTTGATTTAAATCATCTTATGTATATTTAAATAGATTGATTACCTAGATCTTTCTAGATTATGTATCTAAAAATTGCAAAATAATAATTATGAGACGAAAGTAGGCCTACTTTTATTTTTGATGCTCAATTACTAGATCTAGATCTAAAAATTAAATTATATGTTACATAGGTTAGGGTTGAAAAAAAAACATCTTTACCTCTTTTAACTACTTTACAAAACAACGCCTTGATCCAACTTTCTAAAAAATTTTCACTACGTATTTTGTAGTGTTCAAAAATCTCCATGTCCAGTCTAGATATATTATATAAGTCTATGGTTCTAACAATACATTTGGTAGTTTTGCACTACAAGTTAATCAGAGTAATCTTCTCCTTGTTTACACTTTTAAGTTTCTAGATCCGGTGTACGCTGTTTGACTCAATGGTCTGAGAAAAAAGAAGAGAAAGCAATAGGAAGCAAAGTAGCGATATAAAAGGGAAGATAACATTCACCCTTTCAGACCTTACGATCTATAGGGCAGAGGTCATCTGTTTCTGTGGCCAGAGGTTAACGAGCAGGATGTCAAGTGGCCAGCACAACGACCAACCGACTTATACTTTCCCCAACTAAAAACCAGGTTTTAATTAGAGTTGGGTAGACTCAGGGTCGCCCTAAAACTCCCATAATTAAAAATCCCAGCCTTCACCGAGATTCAAACCCAGGACTCAATGTTCGAACGCCAAGAGCCTAACAACTCAGCCACTGCGCCCCTAAAGTAGTGATAAACAGGGACCTAAAGAAATAGTCTACCTAAGAAAACGAAGCGAGAAAGATTGTGAGAGATGTTTAAATAAACAATATAATAAACGCCATATTAAAGATCCTTTTAAAAGCATCTCAGACAGAATGGTATAAGATAAGATAAGATAAGATAAGATAATGCCAAGTAAAATCATGTATGTATCCAGGACAAGGAAACTCAAATTGTTATAGACCACGTTCATCTAGCTCAATCAAACAAACTTCAGATTCCTGAACTTTTTGTTCATCTCTTTTACGCTCCTAAAGATAAACCTAGGGTCAAAGTTTGTTGATGTGAACTCTGACCTGTCCTATTGAAAACAGGCAGCATCTAAAAAGGTAAATAAACAGAAATTAACTTCGGAAATAACTTATGCGATTTCGCGTCTGCCGCCATGGACTTGAAGCAGCGTGTAAAGAAGTTTCAGTGGATTTTTTGTTTTTTTACCGTCACGTCTAACGTCGCGTCGCAACTTCTTAGAACAGAGGTTCTCAAACATTTTTGGACCCGGAATACCCCTTTACATAGTCCGAGTTTGCCCACGGATCCTATGTGAAAAAGCTACATAAATGCATACATAGTATCTATATATATATAATTCTCTTCTTCCCTCAAGAATTTTGTTGAGTAGTAAGAAGTATTTCTGTCCACGAGAAAACAAGAGTAGTATTCACACTACGGATGACTGGCTGCGCGCTTGACTGTCGTTTAAATGTATCAAACCCTGCCCTCTCCCATCCCCCTTTGTCTTGCCGGAGGTTTGGACTAGGAACTAATATAAGTAATCTACTATATGTAAATAGCAGGGCAGGACTTAACCATTGTGGGGCCCTATGCGAAACGGATTTAGCGGGGCCAAGTTTGGGTAAGGAAGCGGATAATAAGTAAAATTTAAGAGTTTTTATTAGAAAATAAATTCGTTTATGAATTTTATTCATTCTTTACTACGTACAGAATTGCTTTACGAGTCTTGCGTGTAGCAAAGTCATACAGTATATCATAATAATTCCTACATAGATCCCGCTCAATAGCAAGAATTACCAAATGTTTCAATCTATCTTTGATAATTATTTTCCATATTGAATGACACCCTAAAATGACAATTTTGTGTGTATATATTTCCGTATATTTTAACGACATTTTCGTATATTTTGCGATTTCCGGAGAATTCCAGGAGCTACTGTTAAATCGACTGGAGGGCGCGGGAAATCTGTTTTAAGTTATAAAATGGTTTAATTTAATAATTTATACACCTTGAATTAGAGCGGGTCCTATGAAAGTGCGGATCCTTTGAAAGTGGGAGGCCACAGCGGTCGCATAGGTTGCAGTGGCCTAAGACCGGCCATGCAAAATAGCGGCGTATGCTACGCCGCCGGTCGACTAGTAGAAATTAGTTCGTCAAAGAATTTTACGTAACAGACATATAATACAGCAGTGAATGGCGAGTTAATTATTTTAAAAATTATTCGATTGGATAATCTGCCTTTTAACGAAGAGAATTTTAATTGTAAACACATTTCTGCGGACCCTTTACGGTCGTCGCACGGACACCTAGGGTGTCCGCGGAGCACAGTTTAAGAACAATGGACCTCATTCACCAATCGTAAACAAACAACATTTAGCACGTGGTGCTCTATCTCTTCTATATAATTTACGATCTCATGTTTAATTCATGATGGTTGTCACGTGACAGTTTTTCCCGTTGTTTTATCAATAAGATCACGTGACTAAATGTTGTTTGTTTACGATTGGTGAATGAGGTCCATTGTCTTAGAAGACCTAAACCCCGTGGACAGCAGTTGGAAAGCAGCTGTGGAAGCCACCTATAAGTGATCTCTGTGGGGAGAGCTAGCCGCCGAGTGGGCCGAGGGACGCGTGATGACCTAAGTCTTAGTAAGTCTTTCCATTATATAGAAGTATATTGTTATTATTGTTACCATAGTAACAGTTATCAAACGTCTGAATGCACAAAAGAGAAAGAGAAAGTAGGACAAAGCCTTACACGAATTAGGGTCGGGAACATGAGGCAACACTGTCTATCTGTAGATGCCTTGACCCATAAGCCCGTGACCTTTTTCTGAATCCCAGAGTGATCTTCTATAAAAATAAATCTTTTGAAATTAGAGAGTTCTAATATCCCAGCATTCATAAGTTAACGAAAAACGAACTGTGCATGTTGCTATTGGATAAAACATTGTTTCCAATGCGTATGTATATGTTCTACACATTTAGACGGCTGTGTGGCTTACTCATTTCTATCAGAATAATTGACCTAATACACAAATGCGATCAATGTGTGAGTGTGTATGTAAATGAATACAGCTGTTATGTACTCATGCGCGTGCGTGTGTTAGTATCTAGCTGTACTCACACATATGTTAACATGAGTGGGATTCTCCCAGAATATATAGGTCATGAACACTATTACGCAATCAGCTGCGAAACAAGAGGGCGAAAAATTGCAAGGAGAGGGGATATCAAAACAATTGGGGAAAAAAGGGTGGAGGGGCCTCAAAGGGGCTACCCATTTATTGAGAAGGGTGAAACTGTCAGAAGAATAGAAACTTGCAAAGCTATAACGGTTGAACAAGAAAGGCAGCAATAGCAATTATAACAGTTATCATAGTAGCAACAGCAAATACAACATTAGCAACAGGAAAAGCAACATTAGCAACAGCAGCATAGATACAAATAATAGCAATAACGACAACACACTAACAAAGACGACAAAAGTAACATTAGTAACAAAAGGAACATTAGTAACATTATAGACAATGGCAAGATATGTAATATAAGTAAGGTTACCAGCAGCGCAAAGTGTAACATTAGCACCAACAGTGCCTAAAGCCAGATAGATACAATTAGGAGTTACCAGCAGCGCAAAGTGTAACATTAGCACCAACAGTGCACAAAGCCAGATAGATACAATTAGGAGTTACCAGCAGCGCAAAGTGTAACATTAGCACCAACAGTGCCTAAAGCCAGATAGATACAATTAGGAGTTACCAGCAGCGCAAAGTGTAACATTAGCACCAACAGTGCACAAAGCCAGATAGATACAATTAGGAGTTACCAGCAGCGCAAAGTGTAACATTAGCACCAACAGTGCATAAAGCCAGATAGATACAATTAGGAGTTACCAGCAGCGCAAAGTGTAACATTAGCACCAACAGTGCACAAAGCCAGATAGATACAATTAGGAGTTACCAGCAGCGCAAAGTGTAACATTAGCACCAACAGTGCACAAAGCCAGATAGATACAATTAGGAGTTACCAGCAGCGCAAAGTGTAACATTAGCACCAACAGTGCACAAAGCCAGATAGATACAATTAGGAGTTACCAGAAGTCCAGCAAAAAGAAGGAAATAAGTTGGACATAACTTCCCTTTTTGGAGGCGCAGTGGCTGAGTGATAAAGCGCTAAGCTTCCGAACCGGAGGTCGTGGGTTCGAATCTCTGCGAAGACTTGGATTTTGAATGTTTGGATCTTTAGGGCGCCCCTGGGTCCAACCAGCTCTAATAGGTACCTGATATTAGTTGCTCCTCTGAATTTCCATCCTTTGTAAAATACTGACGCCTAAAATACAACCAGAAAGCCATATACAGTCAGTGACGCCCAAGCTACGGCCCGAAAGCCATATACAGCCAGTGACGCCCAAACTACCTCCCGAGAGCCATATACAGTCAGTGACGCGCAAACTACCTCCCGAGAGCCATATACAGTCAGTGACGCAATACTACTCCCCACAGTGTAAAATAAAGTCGCAGAAGCTTCATTGGTATCGACAGCCGCCCGTGTCAAGCAAGCTGCAGCCGCCCGTGTCAAGCAAGCTGCAGCCGCCCGTGTCAAGCAAGCTGGAAAAGTCTCCCAAGATGGAGGGGGTTGAGCGTCTCTGCTGACGACAGACAAGAGGAGGTAAATGTTGCATCAAGGATTTCAAATGTTGGTGTCAGATAAATAAACTATAGACTACGTTTGAAGCAGTATCACCATACACACTAGACTAGTTCTCCCAAGTCTAACTAATGAGTACAAACGAGCAATCTGCTTACAGCGTAGAACTTCATAATAATACAAAAAAAAAGTGTTAGAAGATTCTAGGTTGCGGAGTAACGCGAACCAGAAAGACGGAGGGAAACTAGACAAGCGTGGGAACGGCCGGAGCTCCGAAGATTACAAAGCAAAAAAGAATGTCAGATCTTTCTCCAGGAGGCAAGAGTATCACCGACAGGAGGGAAGGGGGGAGGGGGGCGGGTATGACGGAGGTAGGCAAACATCCAGACAGGTAGAACGTGACGTCACACGGAGAGCATCAAACCTTTGATTTAAGAAGGGGGGAAGCCTGGGAAGGTGGCTGAGGAGAAGAGCAAAGGAAACAGAAGTGAATGTGAGCAAGGACTCGACCATCTTTCCATCTCGATCTAAGAGTTATAGCCCCTAGTTGTAAAGTTATCTAACACACACACAGGCTACCATTTGACACACACACAGGCTACCATTTGACACACATACGCAAAATCGACATATACGTATCATGACGTCTGACCTATGTATCATTACATGCATACAATGACATCAAGACATTCATGCAAACACAAGCCTTATATCTTATCTTATATAATACAGACGTTACTTCAAAAAAGAAGATGATTACGTCCTACGCGTCAAGCCAAATGTAAAATGACATGTCATTTACGCACACATACAAAACGTCAAATGTCTGACGCTAAATGCCACTTATTGAATGTTAATAGTGAATTGTTCTATGTAAAATAACGAATTCGTTTCGCAAATTTTGTTTTAATTCTCTACGCTTATGTCAAATATTTAATTGCTAATGTCAAATGTTAAATACAGAGAGTAAGAGAGAAAGAGAGGGGTGTCGTGGGGGGGGGGGGGTCCGCTAACGATAACAATCAGATTTAGACATTGTTCCATAGATCTACAGCAGCGGTTCTCAACCTTTTAAGCTCGGCGACCCCTTTTTACAATCCCTCACTATGCTGCGACCCCCCCCCCCCGTTCCACCCTCACACACACACAGCAATAGAGGAATAGACAAAAACAATCCATGTTTTCGATGGTCTTAGGCGACCCCTGGCAAATCGTCAATCGACCCCAAAGGGGTCGCGACCCACAGGTTGAGAACCCCTGATCTACAGTTATCTCCTTGACTTTAACATCAAAGTCTTTTCTCACGTGATACACACGACCTGTCCAACGAATGTGTTCAAATGTTGTCATTAAAAAAAAAAGGAAACTACCGGACGACATTAACCGTAGAGAGACAGCTTTGGCAAGCCATGAAAACCGTGAGTTGGGATTCAGAACAGGAAGTTAGGAGCTCTTTGGAACGGAAGCTGCAAGATGGCGGGGGTAAGATGCGCAATCTTTCTGGTGCGCCAGACGAGGAGACACCTGGTGATTGTTGCTTTGTGTGTCATCAACTTTATTGACATTGTGACGTCTGATATTCCTCTGTCCCCCCCCCCCCACCCACCCTCCTGTTTCCACTGTCTGTCAGCAAAGAGCTCAATGGATCCAGTCGATTGGCTGATCTCACAAGATTATGGATTTTGGACTCCCGTTTACAAGATAGGAAGTCGATTCTTCCTTTGCTTCCCCGCACGTACAGAGAGATTAGGGGGGAAAAAAGCGAAAAGTTTTTCAAGATATACTTGTAATGAGAAAGAAATACTTTTAAAGACCTACGTTTGAAATGTTACTTTGATTTCGATTATATCTTATGAGCTGCAAATGTTAGCGCTTATTTGTTTGTTTACAATTACAATTTAGAGACAAGATAATACTAATATGAGTTTGTGTTACACAAACAAAGTAGCGGATGAACCCTGCGGGTCAACTCTACTAAAAAATAACGTTACATTATAGTGTCTGTCAAAGTGATACACATGGTGGATTAATATACACATCCTTTAAAATCCTGTTATAACAAAGGCTCAACTCACGTGCATAAAAATCCATACTTAGTTTTTACAAAGAAAAGTGCAAGACTTTGGAAGACCAAAAGTAGCACCAACTGTTTTTTTGTTTTTGTTTTATTACATTCGTTTGTCAGATGCGTTTGGGGTAACACCCCCTGCCCTGAACTGTAGCATTACTATATAAGACTAGTTGATCTTGTTTTAAAGCTGGTGTATATTTATTTACAAGTTTGCATGTATTTGTCAGTGATACACAAAATACGACCCGCGGGTCATATTCGGTCCTTGACGCGGTCAGATCCTGACCCTAAAACCGTGACATATAATGCAGCCAAAAATATTCGATTTTATTGGACTGAGGACTTTTTAAACACATCTTTATTTTATTCTATTTTATTTTGTGGCTCATGGTCTGCCTTTAGGACGCCTGCCTTTTTTTTTTGGTGAACAATCTTTGCTTTACTGTTCTCTGGCATTCTCTCAATGTCACCTGCCCAACGTAATCTGTTCCTTTTTTATTTTAAATACAACAAGTAAAATATATCGTCAATCGTCAATCTGAATATAAGAGCATACAGTGCATCTGATACAAGCCCCGAACTGAATATAAGAGCATCCAGTGCATTTGATACAAGCCCCGATCTGAATATAAGAGAATCAAGTGCATCTGATACAAGTCTCGATCTGAATATAAGAGCATCCAGTGCATTTGATACAAGCCCCGATCTGAATATAAGAGCATCAAGTGCATCTGATACAACCCCGATCTGAATATAAGAGCATCCAGTGCAACTGATACAAGCCCCGAACTGAATAAAGAGCATCCAGTGCATTTGATACAAGCCCCGATCTGAATATAAGAGAATCCAGTGCATCTGATACAAGTCTCGATCTGAATATAAGAGCATCCAGTGCATCTGATACAAGTCTCGATCTGAATATAAGAGCATCCAGTGCATTTATACAAGCCCCGATCTGAATATAAGAGCATCAAGTGCATCTGATACAACCCCGATCTGAATATAAGAGCATCCAGTGCAACTGATACAACCCCGATCTGAATATAAGAGCATCCAGTGCAACTGATACAAGCCCCGATCTGAATAAAGAGCATCCAGTGCATCTGATACAAGCCCCGAACTGAATAAAGAGCATCCAGTGTATCTGATAAAAGCCATTATCTGACTATAAGAGCATCTGTCGTTAATTTATCACAATGGCATCTCTATCAGACTTATGGAAACTATATTTATAAATAGCCAAGGACGCTGGCTTTTCATAAGAACATCAGTTAGAATGGTGTGAAAAACAAAAAAAAAAAGAAGAAGAAAGAAAGCATAAAGAAGAAAGAGAGGTAGAAGAAAGAAAGCATAAAGAAGAAAGAGAGGTAGAAGAAAGAAAGCATAGAGAAGAAAGAGAGGTAGAAGAAAGAAAGCATAAAGAAGAAAGAGAGGTAGAAGAAAGAAAGCATAAAGAAGAAAGAGAGGTAGAAGAAAGAAAGCATAAAGAAGAAAGAGAGGTAGAAGAAAGAAAGCATAAAGAAGAAAGAGAGGTAGAAGAAAGAAAGCGTAAAGAAGAAAGAGAGGTAGAAGAAAGAGAGCGTAAAGAAGAAAGAAAGCGTAAAGAAGAAAGAAAGCACAAAAAAGAAAGAGAGGCAGAAGAAAGAAAGCATAAAGAAGAAAGAGAGGTAGAAGAAAGAAAGCATAAAGAAAAAAGAGACTGTGACATATTTCGACCAGTTTCTAGAAGCCGAGGTCAAGTTATGAAGAATAGTGTACTGTTGTTTTTGAATTGTTGAGTTATTTATATATGTAATCTGAAGAAGTTTATTAAAGAAGTTTTGAGAGAATGCAGATGTTTCTTCAGTGAATTATCAAGTTATTAATATAATCTCCGGCGTGTGGTGATTTTGTTTAATTAACAACTAATATAAGAAGAATTACCCAGAATTAGTTAAACAGAAATCCTCACATATTTCATGATGAGCGTTTCCTTCACAGGAAACAGAAAGAGAGGTTTTCAAACGTACAAAACAGTTCCCTGATAATCTCCCCTTACATAACATGGACAAGAGATCTCAACTCTTCTTGCAATTACCGGAGATCTCTGGCTAGGGAACATATTATCACCTGCCAGACACCAGAACTGGTGTGAAGACTGGTCAGTGTTGTCAGACTTAACACTCAGGCCTGGCCAGAGCATGTGGCCAATTAATTCATTACCAGACAGGGGAAAAAAATTAAAATAATTTTAAAAAATCCGACCCCCAAAAAAATAAAGATTTAAAAAACGTGAATAAAGAAATGCTAATTTAGCTTCTTATTCTCTCTGAGAAATACAACAAGAGATTACCAGTTTTAAAACATATTTTTTTTTTATTAATAGAAGGCCAACGCCTACATAACTACCTGGAACAAAGTGTTTTTACCCATAAAAATTTAAAAAGGGGAGGGGGAGGGGGAGAAAGAAAGGAATTTCTTGGTGAATTTATAGTAACCGTTTTTTAAAAGCATTTTTAACAAAAAGAGGGTGGAAAATCTGGATTTGAACTCATGAACCAAGCCTCCTCAAGCCAACACTCTAGTTACGTTAAAGCAACGACCCATAGAGGAGACTAACTCAGTTTATACCACCAAATCATTCAAGTATAATTTCCTAACCATGCTCGGGATAACAAACCAAATAATTTATTACTAGTTAATTAACTAATTTGTTCTTTTTTATTACTGATTCTAGTGTTGTGAGGTAATAGAGATTTGATGTCGGTGAAATCACGTGTACAAACTTTTGATATAAGCTTTGTAAAAATGAATGTGCAGCCGCCTAGAGCTTCACCCTTAAATGTTGGGAGGCGGGCTCAACATCATAAATATATTCAATGTTTTTAAAATTATGCATTATCATCATCATCATCATCTGTGCCTTGACTTTCGTCGTAGGGGGTGCTGTGAAAGGTCGCTTGACCAAATCCCTCCACGAGAGAGGCCGGTCCAGTCTTTTACCCTGTCCAGCCAGCCTTTCTTTGGACGACCCTTTCTTCGTGCTCCCTCCACTGTCCACCTTGAAGGAAGACTTTAGACAATGAGTCATGTCTTACAACATGAGCAAACCAGCTCAGCTTTCATCTCTTCACAGTATTGAGGAGTTGTTGCCAGCCAGAGTGTTGACTTGTTACAGTACAAACTCGTTTGTCTTCCTTACCTGGTATCTGATACCATTATTATATGAATAAGAAAAGAAGGGAACTGAGATGAAATGAATACTTTTCTCTTTCCTTCTTTACAAATATGACTTGCCTTCAGATTGCTTTGTGAAGAGAGTAGGGACCTCCACGTACTAAATCTGGCACAAAGTCTATAACCTACCCAGCACTACATCCTTTATAGCCAGGGCCTATAACAATAACTTTTGATCTGTTTGTCGCCGAACTACAAGCGTTTGGCCATAATATAAACTAAATGGGAAATAATTAAAAGACATTTTATTCAATAAGCTTGATCCCACTTTAAAGAAAAGGAGAAAACTATTTATATTACTGATGGATAGAGATATTATTACGGGGAGGGCTGAATTACTAAACAAAGTAGGAAATGGAGAAATCTTCAGGCCTAGTTATATTATAGGATGCCGGGATTAATACCTTTCCAGTAACATCTAATCTATCTGTGTAACAAAAAAACTGTAATAGTTTGTAAAATAATTAGAAAATGACCTTAGAACATGCACAGTAGATACTGCTATGTTATAGTCTCACTATAGTATTTAATATTGTCATAAAAAAACGACAATAGTATGCAAATGTGTATAAGTCTTTTCATAACAAAATAACTTTGTGTAAATATTAGTAAAATATGGTGTTTTTTTTAATTCCTAGCGGAAGACTGTAAAGTTTAGACAGTTTCGAAACAATGTTAACCTTAATTGTTGTGTAAACCAGGAACTTGCGTTTTTGTCTTATGTGTTGTTGGCAATGTAATCTACTGAACAAAAAAAGGTGCTGCTTATTAAGGAAGCCCCCTGGTCCATAGTTATAACACTACGATGGTCATCTCATTCTGAAGTCTGTGTTAGGACGAATGTAATCGAACCTCATACAGTATCAGGATTGGAGAAAGAAAACGAATAGGAGCAAACATTCCCCTTCGAAACAATTTCAGTGTTTTTTAAAAGTCATTCTATATTTTGAAATATCTTAATTGAGCCCTCGTTAATTTGCACAATTAAATAGATTTTGATTTACATCGCTACCAAGCTGGTTTAGTTTCATATCCCAGACTTGGTCTGTGTTGTCCTCCTCATACGACCCCCCCCCCCACACACACACACACATTCCCCAACAATTTTTGTTTGACACCATTCATAGTCACAAAGATTAGTAATCAAGGATTTCGTCACCACTTCTCAATTCCTAAGCTTTCTGGACTTAGCGTCGCCTCTCTACTTCCGGGTCAAAAGTTTGACCCTCCTTCCCCCATTTCGCCATGACCTCAGTAACCTTATTGTTTCATGTCTGACGCCAGCTTTACATTTAGAATAAGCAAATTTTCATCTTCAAACGGCGTGGTAGAACTGTGGTCACGCATTGACCAGGACTTCAGAGAGTCTTAAAGAAACTTGAAATCTTTTAAATTCTAATGAAGTTTTATAAGAAGTGGTTCTCAAACTGGTCCGCAGACCCCAGGGGTCAACAAGATGACCGTAGGAGGTCCACGGAAAGATGAAAATCGTATACATTTATAATTAGTTATTCGCTAAAGATCATATCGAATAGTTAGAATAATAATCAACTGGCCCCTCACTACTGTTTAATTTGTCTTTTACGAACTACTCTATGAGTAATGTAACAGACCTGTGATAGAAATATATTTTAATCATTAATATTAAAATTTCTTATTTTACAAACTAATCAACGTCGTTTTTTTTTAAATTTCTCTCTCTTTTGTTAAAGCCAATCAACTTCAGTCTTTCTATTTCTCTACTTTATCCCACCAAAGAAAATCAAAGAAAAAGGCCAAACTTCTTTTTAAGGTTTCCAATCGACCACCCAAAGACTCCACGACACACCGACATTACTCTGATTGTTAATCTTGCACATTTTATAATAAATATTAGTAATAATATTACGTTTTAGGCTACAGTGGCCATTCTTGTTAGTTAAATTTTTTTTTTCACACGTCCATCTAGCCGTTAGATTTTGGATGCACATTTACATTTGAAGCTTAAGCAGACATGTGCAGAAGAGCAAGAATGTTTGGAAATAGTGACAATGAACTGAGACATGGTGTCGTAAGAGAGACAGCACCATGTAAGACAGCACCATGTAAGGCAGTACCATGTAAGGCAGTACCATGTAAGGCAGCACCATGTAAGACAGCACCATGTAAGGCAGCACCATGTAAGGCAGCACCATGTAAGGCAGTACCATGTAAGGCAGCAGCAGCACCATGTAAGGCAGCACCACGTAAGGCAGTACCATGTAAGGCAGCACCATGTAAGGCAGTACCATGTAAGGCAGCACTACGTAAGTTAGCACCACGTAAGGCAGCACCACGTAAGTTAGCACCACGTAAGGCAGTACCATGTAAGGCAGCAGCAGCACCATGTAAGGCAGCACCACGTAAGGCAGTACCATGTAAGGCAGCACCATGTAAGGCAGCACCATGTAAGGCAGCAGCAGCACCATGTAAGGCAGCACCATGTAAGGCAGCACCATGTAAGGCAGTACCATGTAAGGCAGCAGCAGCACCATGTAAGGCAGCACCATGTAAGGCAGCACCACGTAAGGCAGTACCATGTAAGGCAGCACCATGTAAGGCAGTACCATGTAAGGCAGTACCATGTAAGGCAGCACCATGTAAGACAGCACCATGTAAGGCAGCACCATGTAAGGCAGCACCATGTAAGGCAGTACCATGTAAGGCAGCAGCAGCACCATGTAAGGCAGCACCACGTAAGGCAGTACCATGTAAGGCAGCACCATGTAAGGCAGTACCATGTAAGGCAGCACTACGTAAGTTAGCACCACGTAAGGCAGCACCACGTAAGTTAGCACCACGTAAGGCAGTACCATGTAAGGCAGCAGCAGCACCATGTAAGGCAGCACCACGTAAGGCAGTACCATGTAAGGCAGCACCATGTAAGGCAGCAGCAGCACCATGTAAGGCAGCACCATGTAAGGCAGCACCATGTAAGGCAGTACCATGTAAGGCAGCAGCAGCACCATGTAAGGCAGCACCATGTAAGGCAGCACCACGTAAGGCAGTACCATGTAAGGCAGCACCATGTAAGGCAGTACCATGTAAGGCAGCACCACGTAAGGCAGTACCATGTAAGGCAGCACCATGTAAGTTAGCACCACGTAAGGCAGTACCATGTAAGGCAGCAGCAGCACCATGTAAGGCAGCACCATGTAAGGCAGCACCACGTAAGGCAGTACCATGTAAGGCAGCACCATGTAAGGCAGTACCATGTAAGGCAGCAGCAGCACCATGTAAGGCAGCACCATGTAAGGCAGCACCACGTAAGGCAGTACCATGTAAGGCAGCAGCAGCACCATGTAAGGCAGCACCATGTAAGGCAGCACCACGTAAGGCAGTACCATGTAAGGCAGCACCATGTAAGGCAGTACCATGTAAGGCAGCAGCAGCACCATGTAAGGCAGCACTATGTAAGGCAGCACCACGTAAGGCAGTACCATGTAAGGCAGCACCATGTAAGTTAGCACCATGTAAGGCAGTACCATGTAAGGCAGCAGCAGCACCATGTAAGGCAGCACCATGTAAGGCAGCACCACGTAAGGCAGTACCATGTAAGGCAGCAGTAGCACCATGTAAGGCAGCACCATGTAAGGCAGCACCACGTAAGGCAGTACCATGTAAGGCAGCACCATGTAAGGCAGTACCATGTAAGGCAGCAGCAGCACCATGTAAGGCAGCACCATGTAAGGCAGCACCATGTAAGGCAGCACAATGTAAGGCAGCACCATGTAAGGCAGCACCATGTAAGGCAGCACCATGTAAGGCAGCACAATGTAAGGCAAACTTAAGTAAATATACTCCTGGATATTAATAATTAGGATTTCTATCGACCAAAGGCAAAAGCCACAAAGTGCACACACGGTTGCGAAGAGTTTGATTATGCCAGCGGTTTTAGAAAAATGCGATTTGGGAAAACAAATCAGGCTGTATCGGGGGTCCGCTTACATTGTATGACTTGTAAAGGGGTCCCTGAACTGAAAAAAGTTTGAGAACCTCTGTTATAGGTGAAAGAGCTTGTTCTTTGTATAGAATGTATCCCATGTAGCTTCTGTTCCACTTCTTATCCATATATAAGATACTAGCTCGGATCAGTAACGTAGCAAGGTAGCCAGTGGGCCTGGGTTCAAGAACACAATTCAGTTTGAAACTTTTGACAAGTAATAGTGGCATAGAGAACTACCCAGCAAGAGACGCCTCTGTACACTGGCGGATCCAGCGGGGGTGGTATGGGCAATCGCCCCCCCCCCCCCTCTTCACTCGGCCGACCAACCCCCGAAAGGGGTGGAGGCGGACGAATTTTAATAAAGAAATCACACAATTTGTATACGAATTAATTACTTATGTTAATAATATATACTAATTGTTTATATTTCAACCTATATTTAGATTATTTCACCCCCCCACTAGTTTGTTGGCCGATTTGATGGGGAGAAGGGGGCAATGGCATCAAATCCGCCCCCCACCCCCAATAAACTTTCGAGTGGGGGGGGGCGGTCAAGTTTATTTGTGTGAAATCACAGCTTATTAACAGAATCAATTAAATACTTATATGATTAAAACCTGTTAGGGTTAGGGTTTGGAAAAAAAATGCTCCCCCCCCCCCCCCCGCAAAAGTTCTGGATCCGCTAGTGCCTTTGTTTTATATGTAAGAACTAGCAGTGTTTGTATAGATGTTAAAAAAACCATCCATCCATCTGACTCTTGAGAACCGCTGCGATCAAAAGAACACAATGTAACATTCCGCCGACACCCATCGCGCAGCCCAAGTGATAGTCAAATCTTGCATGCCATCAGTTGGGGGGTCTGTGTAGACAATGTTTTCCAGGGATCGCTATGGTGTGAACAGACGTCTGCTGTCAGAGCACGTGGTTAGTAGACTGAGGGGGGGGGGAAGAAGCACCACTAGTAGATGTGCGCAGACTTCATCAATCTCTATCAATCTGAAACTCTGTGTTTACATCCTGTTTTGAAAACACTCTAAAATAACTTTTAACTAGCGAGCCCCACCCCCCCCCCTTCCTCGAGTTTCTCTATAAACTATTAAGCTCAAATTTCTGTAGATTTTAGACAATCAAAATAAGTCCACGGCTTGAATATTCCTTGTTTATGGTCAGATCTGGTTTAAATACATTTCCAATTCCTATCAAGACACACACACACACAAGGAAAACATATTTCCAACATGATTCTACAAAAGTTATCTATTGTGTCCATCGCACTTGTTCAGCTATTAGCTGATACTCTCGGGTGAATCCTTTGATTTCAACCTCTGCGATGCTTCAACAATGGCCTTGCCTTGTCTTCAAGCGGGCCGAGTCAGTAAGTGTAACATACTACCTTGTTTAATTTTGTTACAAAGTTTTTAATGTTAGTAGCTGAAGGGTTAAGGGAGAGAATAGAATACTAAGAGATGACTAACAAGCAAGTAATGACTAACAACCGAGAGATGACTAGAAAACAAAAGATATAACTTAAAGATGAATATTTAAAAAAACAACAAGAGATGACTAACAACCAAGAGATGACTAACAACCAAAAAAAACAAGAAGAAATGACTAGCATTCATGAAATAAATAACAATCATTATATCCACCAAGAGAGGAATAGCAACCAGCTTATACGTTAATGAAATTATTTCCAATCTTATCACTTCTACCTTCTATTCTCATCTGTAACACTGATTAGTCAAATATAAAGAACTATTTTTTAGATACAGTGTGGCATATTGCACAGATCGTGCAATCAAATATGAAGACCTACATCTCACACTTTGGAGTATTGCCCAGATCAGGCAATTCTTCATATAAATTGTCCATTGCTGTTTCTGTTTTCTAATAATCGTTTGTTTGAGAACCGCTGTATTTTTATTTCATTGGTACAATGTGCTTTTATATTTCATTACCTGCAAGCTTCTGGCGCAAGGCGCAGGTCCCTGTGGATATGTTGAAAACACAGCAACACGGCCAAACATCGGACATAACAAATTAGCAAACTTTATGGCGAGCGTTATCTTAGCATTAATCCAAAGTTTAGGTGACGCATCAAACACTGGCAGCCTAACACCTGATTATTTCATTTATTTTTTAAAAATGTGTTATCGAGAGTAAAAGGGCTTTGTACTTGTGTAAACAACCTGTCACCAAGGATACAGTACAAACCAATGCAGATTAGACAGACGTGAATAGATCGTTTACAACAGAAGATTGATCAAAAACATATTGACGACTATTTTCATTGTGCAATGATTGTTACCTTAAAACATCAAATAGACCTTGGATATAACAGCACTATTGAGAAACGTGATTCGAGGCAAGGAGCACCATGGGGCAATGTCGCACTGAGCACAATGGGGCAATGTCGTTTGCACTGAGCACCATGGGGCAATGTCGTTTGGCACTGAGCACCATGGGGCAATGTCGTTTGGCACTGAGCAACATGGGGCATTGTCGCACTGAGCACAATGGGGCAATGTCGCACTGAGCACCATGGGGCAATGTCGTTTGGCACTGAGCACCTTGTGACCTTAAAACATCAAATAGACCTTGGATATAACAGCACTATTGAGAAACGTAATTCGGGGCAAGGAGCACCATGGGGCAATGTCGCACTGAGCACAATGGGGCAATGTCGTTTGGCACTGAGCAACATGGGGCAATGTCGCACTGAGCACAATGGGGCAATGTCGTTTGCACTGAGCACCATGGGGCAATGTCGTTTGGCACTGAGCACCATGGGGCAATGTCGTTTGGCACTAAGCAACATGAAACAATGTCGTTTGGCACTGAGCACCATGGGGCAATGTCGTTTGGCACTGAGCACCATGGGGCAATGTTGTTAGGCACTGAGCGCCATAGGGCAATGTAATTCGACACGAAGTGCCGTGAGGCATTGTCGCTGGGCAAGAAGGGACCCTGAACATCTTAGTCATCGAAGGTGTCGGCTCGGCCCTAGTGTGTCCTGGTCCGTAATGTTATTGTTAGTTATTTTGGTATCAATTTACCTGAATCAGTTGATCAAGTCTTTAACTTCTGTAATTAAATGAAAGTAAAACAAAGCCAACGTTTGCAGTAGATTTCAAATCTAAACAGAAATGTGTCACGTAATATAAAGAAGTAAGGATCTAGTTAGAGTTAAGGCCAATTTTATTTTGAATAGAAAAGTGACAGTTTACACTTAAACGTAATCATTCATTCATCGAGTTTGATTATAAAAATAAATCATTCAATCATCAAGTTTGATTATAATATATATAACTATATCGAGTTTGATTGTAAATATAAATCATTCATTCATAAATCATTATAAATATAAATCATTTTTAATGGAGTTTGATTATAAATATAAATCATTCATTAATTGACTATGATTATAAACATAAATCATTCACTCTACTTTGTTAACAAAATTATAATTATGAATCATTCATCGACTTAAATTATAATATAAATCCTTTATTCATCAACGTTGATTACAGATATAATCATTCGGCCATCGACTTTGTTTATTTGTGTTATCACCCACCAATGCTGATTAATCCTAAATAGATGAGAACAAAATTTCAGAGACGTTTCATTTAAACGGAAATGGCGTATGATTATTTAATTTTCAAAATGATATGAAACCTCCAGCCCAAAGCTGTGATCCTGTTGTTTACACAGCTACTCAATAATGTGAGGGGGGAAATCAATATAAAAACTAATTAATTCTACAATAACCAATCAATAGCTAATACCCTTAGAAACACTTCGGGATCCTCCAATAAACTAATCAATGGCAAACTTTTTGTTCCCAGTATCTTTCCGGTTTTATTGGCGTGTAAAATCATTTCAATATTCCGACAGTTTATTGGTCAGGAGTTAACCCTTTATAAAATTTAAAATGTACTGCAAATTAACTCTTGCAACTCTAAAGAGAAATAATAAAGACGCTATAATAAGAATTCAAATGTTCAATAGTTCCATGGTTCAATAAATCCTGAATTTAGAAAGGGGAGTCATTCTAGTATTAGAGATGTTCATAATAATTGTTCATCACAGTAATCTGCTCTTTGTTTACATATCATACGACCAGGCAGCTATCCATTTAATGAGAATGTTCATTTTTCTGATTAGATGATATCCCATAATCCAACATCTATCTTTTTTTACATTTTATATTCACGCACGAGTATTTTTTCTGACGTACTAGAGTAATGATATATAATTATGGGCCGCAGGTCACATGCGGATAGTTATTTATGTTATCTTGTATATTTTGTCTCAGTCTTTGCTTAGTTTCAGATGAAGAAAAAAATTATATAAACCTAGATCTACTTTTCGCAAGTTTCATGAGTGGGTGAGTGGCATAAACCCCTTGGCTACCTACTCAGAGCGCTCAAGTTCGAATCCCGACTTGATCTGAGTTGTGTTTGCTGAGTGCCATAAAGCAGTGCGGAAACCTGTTCCGAGATATCCCATATCCGACATGTCCACCAAAGTGACTGGACTATAGCTGACCACTGAGCATGCAAGAGCACGAAAGACGTGCTCTATAACAAGAAATGTCAAATTAAGTAGGCCTAATATCAAAAATACTTAGTTAAAAAAAAACCAAAGAACTTCTCCTTTACAAAACTGATGGTTGTCTGTCATTTCGCATACAACATTTTTCGTGTAAATGTTTCATCATTTCAAGGAGTCTTTCTGGCAAGCTTCGTACAATCCAGTCATTCCAGTTTTTCAATTAACTCTTTCTCTCCTGATTGGCGATACCATCGTCGATTGGACTACTTTAAATTATTTTCTGGTTTATAAACATTAATTTGTGTTATAGAAAAGGAGCAAGCATTCCCATTTAATTCTATACCAAATAAAACATTTTCTGAGTTATTGAAGTTTAATCATAACAGAGAAGTGAACTGCAAATGAGTCAAATAAATAATTCCTATCATATCATGGAAAATAATTACAAAGAGAAAGAGTCAACAGTCCAGGTAATGATTTCTACATAAGACGGTGAGGTAAATGTCCATGTCTGTCTATTTACTTATTCAAACCTTTACTGATGACAAAAAGACCTTTGCATTGAGTGCAGTGATTCCCAATGAAGCCGTGTTAAAAAATTTTTTTTAAAAAAAAGGTCCGCCAAATTTAATTTTAAGATGTTTATATTTCATAAATTATAATGGTCAGTGTTTTCACTGTGTGGCCAATCAGGCAGTTGATTATTTTCCCACAGATATACATGTACTGTAACATTTCGTTAGAGTCGTTTTCAAAATACAAGTCCAGTTTCCAATCAGTTCCCACCCATCTTGTTCCCATGAAGAGTTTGCAAGCTAATAGGAGGAATAGTCAACAATTCATCAGTGCAAGTCAAATTAAATGCATGACTAAATGAATGACGCGTAGGACGTAATCATGTTCTTTTTTGAAGTAACGTCTGTATCATATAAGATATGCTTAAAATTACTTTTGCGAAAGTACGATCCTAGAAAATTCAACTGGAAACTATCCTTGAGTTGACTAAAGAAAACGTATATGTTTTTGTCCCAGAAGAGGAGTACATACTATAGTTTCCTTCGAAGCAGGACGTTTTGGCGCCGCCGTTTTGGCGACGTCGTTTGGACGCCGCCGTTTTGGCGACGCCGTTTTGGCGCAAGGGACGTTTTGGCGCGAAATACATTATGTACGTTTATTGTATTATTTCTTTAAAAAGAATTATGGAACAATGTGAATGTAAAGTGCTGGTTGCAAACCGCCAGAACGAAATTGTATCATTTTAAGAACCTGTGTTTTAGTCCAACAGAACCAAATTGTATCATTTTAAGAACCTCTGGTTTAGTCCAACAGAACCAAATTGTATCATTTTAAGAACCTCTGGTTTAGTCCATTGAACCCAAACTGAATGATTTTTTTTGTCTTTATTTCTAATGATATTATGGATGCTGTATGGGCATCGGACATAACAAATTAGCAAACTTTATGGCGAGCGTTATCTTAGCATTAATCCAAAGTTTAGGTGACGCATCAAACACTGGCAGCCTAACACCTGATTATTTCATTTATTTTTTAAAAATGTGTTATCGAGAGTAAAAGGGCTTTGTACTTGTGTAAACAACCTGTCACCAAGGATACAGTACAAACCAATGCAGATTAGACAGACGTGAATAGATCGTTTACAACAGAAGATTGATCAAAAACATATTGACGACTATTTTCATTGTGCAATGATTGTGACCTTAAAACATCAAATAGACCTTGGATATAACAGCACTATTGAGAAACGTAATTCGGGGCAAGGAGCACCATGGGGCAATGTCGCACTGAGCACCATGGGGCAATGTCGTTTGGCACTGAGCACCATGGGGCAATGTCGTTTGGCACTAAGCACCATGGAACAATGTCGTTTGGCACTGAGCACCATGGAACAATGTCGTTTGGCACTAAGCACCATGGAACAATGTCGTTTGGCACTAAGCACCATGGAACAATGTCGTTTGGCACTAAGCACCATGGGGCAATGTCGTTTGACACTAAGCACCATGGGGCAATGTCGTTTGGCACTAAGCACCATGGAACAATGTCGTTTGGCATTAAGCACCATGGAACAATGTCGTTTGGCACTAAGCACCATGGAACAATGTCGTTTGGCACTAAGCACCATGGGGCAATGTCGTTTGACACTGAGCACCATGGAACAATGTCGTTTGGCACTAAGCACCATGGGGCAATGTCGTTTGGCACTAAGCACCATGGAACAATGTCGTTTGACACTGAGCACCATGGGGCAATGTCGTTTGACACTAAGAACCATGGAACAATGTCGTTTGGCACTAAGCACCATGGGGCAATGTCGTTTGACACTAAGAACCATGGAACAATGTCGTTTGGCACTGAGCACCATGGGGCAATGTTGTTAGGCACTGAGCGCCATAGGGCAATGTAATTCGACACGAAGTGCCGTGAGGCATTGTCGCTGGGCAAGAAGGGACCCTGAACATCTTAGTCATCGAAGGTGTCGGCTCGGCCCTAGTGTGTCCTGGTCCGTAATGTTATTGTTAGTTATTTTGGTATCAATTTACCTGAATCAGTTGATCAAGTCTTTAACTTCTGTAATTAAATGAAAGTAAAACAAAGCCAACGTTTGCAGTAGATTTCAAATCTAAACAGAAATGTGTCACGTAATATAAAGAAGTAAGGATCTAGTTAGAGTTAAGGCCAATTTTATTTTGAATAGAAAAGTGACAGTTTACACTTAAACGTAATCATTCATTCATCGAGTTTGATTATAAAAATAAATCATTCAATCATCAAGTTTGATTATAATATATATAACTATATCGAGTTTGATTGTAAATATAAATCATTCATTCATAAATCATTATAAATATAAATCATTTTTTAATGGAGTTTGATTATAAATATAAATCATTCATTAATTGACTATGATTATAAACATAAATCATTCACTCTACTTTGTTAACAAAATTATAATTATGAATCATTCATCGACTTAAATTATAATATAAATCCTTTATTCATCAACGTTGATTACAGATATAATCATTCGGCCATCGACTTTGTTTATTTGTGTTATCACCCACCAATGCTGATTAATCCTAAATAGATGAGAACAAAATTTCAGAGACGTTTCATTTAAACGGAAATGGCGTATGATTATTTAATTTTCAAAATGATATGAAACCTCCAGCCCAAAGCTGTGATCCTGTTGTTTACACAGCTACTCAATAATGTGAGGGGGGAAATCAATATAAAAACTAATTAATTCTACAATAACCAATCAATAGCTAATACCCTTAGAAACACTTCGGGATCCTCCAATAAACTAATCAATGGCAAACGTTTTGTTCCCAGTATCTTTCCGGTTTTATTGGCGTGTAAAATCATTTCAATATTCCGACAGTTTATTGGTCAGGAGTTAACCCTTTATAAAATTTAAAATGTACTGCAAATTAACTCTTGCAACTCTAAAGAGAAATAATAAAGACGCTATAATAAGAATTCAAATGTTCAATAGTTCCATGGTTCAATAAATCCTGAATTTAAAAAGGGGAGTCATTCTAGTATTAGAGATGTTCATAATAATTGTTCATCACAGTAATCTGCTCTTTGTTTACATATCATACGACCAGGCAGCTATCCATTTAATGAGAATGTTCATTTTTCTGATTAGATGATATCCCATAATCCAACATCTATCTTTTTTTACATTTTATATTCACGCACGAGTATTTTTTCTGACGTACTAGAGTAATGATATATAATTATGGGCCGCAGGTCACATGCGGATAGTTATTTATGTTATCTTGTATATTTTGTCTCAGTCTTTGCTTAGTTTCAGATGAAGAAAAAAATTATATAAACCTAGATCTACTTTTCGCAAGTTTCATGAGTGGGTGAGTGGCATAAACCCCTTGGCTACCTACTCAGAGCGCTCAAGTTCGAATCCCGACTTGATCTGAGTTGTGTTTGCTGAGTGCCATAAAGCAGTGCGGAAACCTGTTCCGAGATATCCCATATCCGACATGTCCACCAAAGTGACTGGACTATAGCTGACCACTGAGCATGCAAGAGCACGAAAGACGTGCTCTATAACAAGAAATGTCAAATTAAGTAGGCCTAATATCAAAAATACTTAGTTAAAAAAAAACCAAAGAACTTCTCCTTTACAAAACTGATGGTTGTCTGTCATTTCGCATACAACATTTTTCGTGTAAATGTTTCATCATTTCAAGGAGTCTTTCTGGCAAGCTTCGTACAATCCAGTCATTCCAGTTTTTCAATTAACTCTTTCTCTCCTGATTGGCGATACCATCGTCGATTGGACTACTTTAAATTATTTTCTGGTTTATAAACATTAATTTGTGTTATAGAAAAGGAGCAAGCATTCCCATTTAATTCTATACCAAATAAAACATTTTCTGAGTTATTGAAGTTTAATCATAACAGAGAAGTGAACTGCAAATGAGTCAAATAAATAATTCCTATCATATCATGGAAAATAATTACAAAGAGAAAGAGTCAACAGTCCAGGTAATGATTTCTACATAAGACGGTGAGGTAAATGTCCATGTCTGTCTATTTACTTATTCAAACCTTTACTGATGACAAAAAGACCTTTGCATTGAGTGCAGTGATTCCCAATGAAGCCGTGTTAAAAAATTTTTTTTAAAAAAAAGGTCCGCCAAATTTAATTTTAAGATGTTTATATTTCATAAATTATAATGGTCAGTGTTTTCACTGTGTGGCCAATCAGGCAGTTGATTATTTTCCCACAGATATACATGTACTGTAACATTTCGTTAGAGTCGTTTTCAAAATACAAGTCCAGTTTCCAATCAGTTCCCACCCATCTTGTTCCCATGAAGAGTTTGCAAGCTAATAGGAGGAATAGTCAACAATTCATCAGTGCAAGTCAAATTAAATGCATGACTAAATGAATGACGCGTAGGACGTAATCATGTTCTTTTTTGAAGTAACGTCTGTATCATATAAGATATGCTTAAAATTACTTTTGCGAAAGTACGATCCTAGAAAATTCAACTGGAAACTATCCTTGAGTTGACTAAAGAAAACGTATATGTTTTTGTCCCAGAAGAGGAGTACATACTATAGTTTCCTTCGAAGCAGGACGTTTTGGCGCCGCCGTTTTGGCGACGTCGTTTGGACGCCGCCGTTTTGGCGACGCCGTTTTGGCGCAAGGGACGTTTTGGCGCGAAATACATTATGTACGTTTATTGTATTATTTCTTTAAAAAGAATTATGGAACAATGTGAATGTAAAGTGCTGGTTGCAAACCGCCAGAACGAAATTGTATCATTTTAAGAACCTGTGTTTTAGTCCAACAGAACCAAATTGTATCATTTTAAGAACCTCTGGTTTAGTCCAACAGAACCAAATTGTATCATTTTAAGAACCTCTGGTTTAGTCCATTGAACCCAAACTGAATGATTTTTTTGTCTTTATTTCTAATGATATTATGGATGCTGTATGGGCCTTGAACTAGCCAGCGGCACCCCCCCCCCTTCCCGGGTAATAAGCAGACCTGTCCCCCCCCCCTTTCTTTCCCATGTTTGGATCGGTGCCATCAGGGGAAGTCAGATATTAATTGATCATATTTGACAGTCGATCAACAAGCTACAACTCACCGACCATTTGTGTCTTTCAGAAGTTTGGCCGCAGGGGCCGCCGCTGTGGGACTCTTTGAGTCATCTCTGAGAGAAAAAAAAAGGTCTAATTAATTCTTTGAAGTGTATGGGCGTGGAAAGGATGAGTTTACACAATGGCGAACATTATTATACAGGAATGTCTCCATAGGTGGCGCCAGCTAGTGGAGGAGGGTTTTTTTTATTCATATTTTTTATTTAATATACTTGAAAATCAGCCTTCCAGTGCTTTGTTTTATACACATTATAAATGATTATATAGAGTGAGAGTTGGGTATACTGATCCGATCTCTGGTTGGGCTTCTGATTTAGAATTTTACTCGACTTAGACTTGTGAATTTCCTATTATAGACAGTCAAGTACTAGACATGAGTTCCGTCTATTCTGTATAGTAACTGGTCAAGGACCACACTAGACTACAAACTACAATAAACCGAAACAGAGGCATTACTTAAAACCCAACATTTAAAAAAAACGAAAATGGTAACACGAAAATTAAAATAGGAGAAAACAGTGGAAGAACAAAAGTCAAAATTATTCAAAACCCTATCTACTCAAAAATACATCATTACAGTTTGCTATATGTTTCCAACAGCATTAAATCTCCTGTATTAACAATAGCCACTCGTAGAAAACGGGGAAATGACCGTGAATGTATATTATACCATCTTGAAAATGCTGATTATGAGAAACATATGTATTTGGAATGTCCATTATTCCTTCAAGTTAGAAGTACACACGGGACTTATTAGAAGCAAACTGTGGCAACTATGTAAATGTTAACTTGTCTATTGTTTTAAACAAGCTGCCAAAACTAAAAAATAAAATGACATTTAGCTTTAACTTGATTATTGTTTCCGAATACAGGAATCTTGTTTGGGCTAGCTGGCTCCAATGTCTACATAATAATAAGGTGTTTGATCCTAATCACTTAGAATTGACATTTAGAAAAATAATGGATTTCAGGGTAGAGAATTATCTAGTTTGACTTTCATATACCTGTACAACGCTCAGGTAGTTTTCCAGAAATAGGGTGTTGGGGGTCAGGGATATCCGATATTGTGTTGATTGTTCTGGAGTAGAGGATACTTGTATCATTTTTCTGTCATTAGTGGGTTCAATGGTTAGGATGGTTAGGTAGTATGTCTTTGATATTAAATAATATTTCTATTACCATTATTATATTTTTAGGTTAATCACTTTTCAATTGTTTAGGATTTAATACTTGTGAATTATGAGAACTTACAAATAAAAATAAAAAATATTTTTTAAAAAGCCCACAAAAGAGGCGAGATGGCCCATAAAAGAGGCACATAGAGTCCAAAAAAGAGGCAAAGAAAAGAGGCCTAAGGCCCAAGGATTCCTATGATGATAAAGCTAAAATTGAATAGCGCAAATTCTGAGGTTTCCTTTAAAAAAAAATTAAAAAATATATACTTTAGAGGAAATGATTATGGACTCTATACAACTACTTGATAATGTAGACCCCTTGACATTGTTGCACAGTCTAGTCGCGGATCTATTATCATGTTTGACTCGTGTGTTATTGTCATTGAATTGAGATTTCAACTGAATTAATAATAATAAGGCTTGTCTTCGAGTCCGAAAATTAATGAAGAATGCAGTATTTCCCATGGCAACGCAGCCCCAGCTTTGACCTACTTCTTTTGCCACATCCAGCGCAGGCATAACCATTTAATATTTCTTTTTGCCGTTTCTCACATGTAAATCGCAAGGTCTGAAAGGGGAACTTTACTTTTAAAAAAATAATATTTATTAGCATACAGCCTTGAAACCACATTGTATTAATCGGAAGATTCCTTTTCAGGATTACAAATTTCGAAAGGAAGTAATGGCATCATGAACGTCAATATCTCTTGACTATTTTTGTTTTCAATAGACAGAACTGTCGTCTATGTTGTATAGTCGATCTCCAATATTTCTTGATTAAGTTCAGTTTTGAAAAATCGTTTGTTCACACGACGCCACAGACACGCAGATGGTAAGAAACAGGTGAAGTAAATAGAGTTCCCCTTTCGGATCTCTAGGGCAGATGATGTAAGGGTCATCTGTTTCTGTGGCCCATGTTTAACTAGGATGTCAGGTAGCCAGTACTATGACCAACCGTCTTTACTTTTCCCTAACTAATGCCAGGTACACATCAGAGCTGGGTGGACGCCATAAAGATAAAAGTAAAAATCGTAGTCTTAACCAGGATTCGAACCCGGGACCTCCGGTTCGGAAGCTAAGCGCGTTACCACACAGCCGACGCGCCAAGAAACAGTTGCAGACTTAGGGAAAAGAGTTGGTAGAGAATCTCTGAAGTCCCAATTTCATTCGGAATTGAAAGAATTTAAGTACTGCCTAGTGTTTTAGCTTCTTTAAAACTTTCTCTGCCTATAGATGCCATCTTAATCTTGGTATTTCTGGTGTAAAATGCATCACTAGCTGCCACAAATTCACCAAATCGTTCTTTCATGAGTATAGCTGTAGTTGGACGAAAGCCACAGAGAATGGCTGCTGAACTTCTAAAAGCACTCCAGTATGCTTAATTCAGATCACCTAATTCTGGGCTTACTTTCCACCAATTATCAAATTCAGTCACAAATTTTGATATCAATCTCTTAAACTTTGGTTGCAAATAATAGACAACCAAAATAATAGAATGCCTTGTTATAGAGTCATTAAATTATTTACTCACGAAATAAGTATTCCCTATTACGTTGTAATATTTGGGGATTTTAATGGTATTTGACCCGAATTATTTGTTAAGTTGTATGCTTTTGCAAAAGCGAACATATTTCACTTGCAAGTCACCACCCACTTTTTGTGGTTGTCACGTGGTTTTGGACAGCTCCATAATTTGATGGTCATGCTATCGTGTAAACTATCCACCGCAGAAGTCCTGTATGTCTGCATAAATGACTTAACTTCATCACGTTTCAAGTCATTGCAAACAAATAAATTTGATTAACACTAAGGTCGGTGTATAAAAATGTAGAAAGAAAAATATTTTAAAATCCTTTCACTTTTTCACTTTCAAGCAAAATAATTAATTACAATTAATTAGCTGACTAATGTGTTAATTTTTTATTGATTCATGTTTTGTTAGGTACAATAATTTTTTAAAAGTTTTAACTTGATCCGAGTATGGGTGTTGAAATAATAGCGTGTACAATTGTTGAAGGGGACAAAAGCCGACATATTCAACCATAACTGTGAATACTGTAGGATTAATTTCCCTTTTTAGTATCAAACAAAATAATTAATAATTAATTGATTACTCTCTTACTGATTCATGTCTTGTCTACGCCAATGAATTATTGTGCAAAGTTTCAATTTGATCAGACGGACAGAGTGACTTGATAGAAGCTTTGTAATAAAACCCGGTATATAGAAGAGCCAGTGCTCCTATTGTAGTCTACCTTTGTAAAACTCAAATGAAAAATGCAAACTAAATAAGAACAGCAAAGACTGTAGGAAATGGAACTAAACTGATGAATAACGAAACAAAGGACTTTTAAGTGAACAATGAGCGCGCTTTTCCAACAATGGCTTGAGTCGTCATAGTGGGCCTGGACACTGACCCGTGATGTGGCAGCCTGTGTTCAGTGGTCAGCGGAGATCAATAGCTCGTTGCCACTTTACAGGTCAGTGTTAGTCCTATTATGACGATGAATTCATCATAAGCTATTCATTCTAGTGGCTTCTCTTTGTATCATGAAATGTTCAAATCGTTATAGTTGGTATTTTTGATAACGTCATCACTAGCCTATTGCCTAAAATATATGTTGAAATTGCGTTCAACATTAAAGGGAAACTCCGATAGTTTTTCAAATTTTAGTTATTGACATATTTAAATTCTGCGTAAAAAGTTGTAATAGTAAACATTATATCATTTTTTATTTAAATGCTCGGAAAATTTTATATTTAATAAATTAGACAGAAAATTCTCCACGCCCCCAAAAAAACGGGATTCTGCGAGATGTTTTTAGTTTTTAAAAACGTGACGTCACGAAGGTGCTGGCTAAATATAGATCTAGACCTATATAACCGATAAACTCTCTAGTCTAGATCTAGACCTATCGAATCGCATTTATTGTTACGCTTCACAGCTAGATCTAGTCTCCACGTTGATTTATAATCGGTCATTGTTTATAAACCTCTATTTCTACTTGAAGAAAATTAAATATTGTTCTTCAGCTTGTTGCAGTAGTTCCAATCACAAAGATAAAATCAGCAAGTATGCTGATACAGAAATTAGTGTCTCTTTTCATTTGTTTCCAAGAGATGAAGTTTTAAAGGGAAAATGGGGAAAATTTATTCGCCTGAAGAGCAAATATTTTACAAAGGCATTAGCTAATTCCTGTTTATGCTCAAACCATTTTGAGAGAAGCTGTTTCAGCAACTTCACTGCTGTGGAAATGGGATTTAAAAAAAAAATTGAAGTTAATACCAGGTGCAGTACCAACAATACATTGGATTTCCAGGCCAAAGAATTCAATTAATGATACTACTGAGACATTTTAAACAACTGAAGTTCATAAATATAAATGAAATCAGATTTGTGAGCTAGAAATTTACTACGAATACTAGATCTACTATTAAATTTCTTATTTAATAAGTAGATCTATCGTCTACGAAACTCAATTCCAACTTTTTAACTTTTGACCTTGGGGGTGTGTCTCGCCTGCTGAGCCAGCGTCAAGCTCTCTCATCACTTTTTCCATGTCAACCAATGTTAGGTCGAAACAGCACAAAAAAATCATAATTTTCTTACGGTCAAACATACAGTCATAATTAATACACCATTAGAAATTTCTTTTTAAGTATTTTAATGATGTAATAAGGAAAATTTTTTTTTATCAAAGATAATTTCTTTTTCGCCTCCCTATCAATGAGTATCAATAGGATTTGAGTGCACCGTCGTGACGTCACACAGAAATTCAGTGAAAATCTGACTGTTTTGGATGCGCAGAAAAATTATGTCACAAAAACATCAATTACTAAGTTATTCTTGCAAATAAAAAAAAAAGAATAATATATTCATTATCTATAAATCAAAACACATATTATATCAAAAATTGTCAAAACCATCGGAGTTACCCTTTAAGGTCACTATTCAAGAGTGCCCAATTTACCAGTGCCTAAATTTCCGGGTGCCTAAATTACCGGGTGGCTAAATTACCGGGTGCCTTAATATCTGGTGCCTAAATTTCCAGTGCCTAAATTTCCAAACCTCTTGCAGACTACCGCTAGTCCTACTAAACTGGTATAGTGTGAAATTGAAAACTTTGTTTTCAAATACTAAATATAGATCTAAATCTAGTTCGATTTCCACTGGCCAACCTTTTCATAAACATTATAGTAGTATACCCACTCTTTATAATAGTTGTTCTAGTTTGTAATGAACTAGATCTAAATCTCAACTTAGTAAAAACTTATTTCAGGGCACTCTAAATTTAATCAAGTTTTAAATTAACAAGGTCAAGGTCAGGATGCCAACAAAGTCTGTCAAGCTCGCGCCAAAACTGGAAGCAAAGGGGAGAGAATCCACCATTTTTTAAATTTTATAGCAAGTTATCTTTCTATCTTTACCTCGGTGAGGTGAATGTGTTTTGTGCGCTCACTCCGAGTTATCTCCCTGGTGTAGCGTTGGTGGGTGGTTGTCTGACCCTGGTTGCAGAAGTGGTTGATGGAGCACGCGCAGGAGCCTCGTTGTTGCTGTGTGTGTGTGTGCGCCTCTTACCTGCAACGAAACAGCTCACCTCAGTACATTATAATAAATCAATTTGGGGGTACTCCGATCACATATACACACACACGTACACATATGCAAACACAGGCTCAAAATGCAAATATAGATAAACCTACAGCACGCTGAGATAGAGCGGGGGAGAGGGTAGGTAGCATCGACGTTGTAGTCTTTTCTGTTGGGGACATATAACGTCTACCACTGAATCATAGTCACCACGGTACAAGTGAGTTACTTTCATTTTCCATAGTTTAAGCTCTTCGCGACAAAATTACCAGATTTTCAAACATAACACCCGGACTAAGCTACAAACAACCAACCATTAAAACACATTTACTAAATAACACCTTAACAAAAGGATTAAATCCATTGGAGCTCAAAGTGGGCACGCTCGAAACAATTGAAAACTATCCAAAAAAACAGCTATCCATATATATACCGACGGATCGGCCTTCAAAGACACAATCAATGCTGGTCTTGGTGCCTTCCTGGTCTTCCCTAAAAATAAACACTTTGAGATAAGCGCACCCTGTGGCGATTACTGCTCAAACTTTGAAGCCGAAATTGAGGCAATTACCATAGTTCTACAGACAGTGGACAACAAATTATGTGAAGACCCTCGGTGGTTACTAGTGAAGCGCTTAACCCTATTTTTAATCACTGTACATCTTACTTACAGTCACCCCTATTGGAGTATGGGCGGCCAACATTAAATCTCCATAGCCCCCTGTCATGAGCTATTCTATCCATCTTGTTCCAGGAGTAACCAAACTGTCTGCCTTTAGCTCCAGTCGCCAGGGGCTTCTAGGACGCCCTTGCTTTCTGTTGCCTTGTGATTTCCACTTCAATGCCTGCCTTGTGATGCTAGTTGGCGCTTGGCGCAAACTGTGCCCAATCCAGCCCCCATCTTCTTATTTCCGATTTCTTCATCTAAAGGAGTTTGGTTGGTTCTTCGACTGTACAGTTGGTGGTAGTTAAAATTTATAGATGGAACGCGGCTGCTGAGATGATACAGATGGTCGGTGAAAGGTCAGGACTACCTGACCTCTTGGCATTTCCTTTTTGCCTTTATAAGACTGGAAGCAAGGCTCTTTTCGGTCTACAGAAGGGAAGTAATGCAGCGACTATACAACACAGCGACAGTCTAAGTTATTAGTTGAAATCAAGATATGCATGGTTGAAATGAAAATACTTTGAAGTGATAGAAAAGACGCATGCACGCTCCGCAAACAATGTAAACTACACTGCAGGCCAGTGAGGCTTAAACTACGGCCCGAGAGCCACTTGTGGCGATCTGGCCACTCGAAACTAATTCTCGTAGAGGTTCATTTGCATTGATAATTTTTAAAAAGCTTATATCAACTCCATCCATCTGTCTGGAGCAAATCTTGTCCACATTATTCCTCCAACTTCCCATTCTCGAGTCAAGTTGAAATTGTACACAATTATTCAATATCGATGACAACACACAAATCAACAACAAAAAATAAGCCAATTATTAATTAATTAATGGTAGTCAATTAATTTTTATTTTATATAAAAACGGGATAAATCCTGCAGTATTGTTACATTTTTTATTTACTTTGCTATGATGCGGCCCGTGAACTATAAGTCCGAAATGTATTTGATTCCCAAGTTGAAAAAGGTTGGTTTGTCACTACTACATAACGTATAGTAAATGTGCTCATCGACAAGTGTATTTACACACCATAAAGTGTATTTACACGTTGTAAATGTATTTACACATCGTAAAGTGTATTTAAATATCGTATATTGTGTATTTACTAATCGGTTAGTGTGTATTCACTTGTGTAAAGAGCGGGCTGTTCTCTTATTTAAAACGTCCGAAGAACTCCTTCTGTTTCGTCTACAATTCTAAATTAGAAGTTTGTTACATCAAGCGTCAACACTGCATAAGGAAAGGAGACTGCGATTACACGCCCTCCTTTCAAGGTGCTAATTAGTGTCATGTTTTATGACGCCGCCCCTGAGCGCAATAAACACTCGCCATCAGCTCACGCACTCAGACGAAAACGGCTGAAACTGAAAAGTGCAATCATGATTGACCAAAATATCCTCCTGTGGTAGGGCCGCCTTCATTCGCCTGCAGAGGCGTACAGGATAGCCGAAAAGGAGGTCAGAAGCATTCGTCATTACCTGAAAACAAACCTGTAGGCACAGATCAACCTGACCATATCTATAAATAGCCTACACTTTGGAAGAAATAGATATGGCACCAGGAGCGCATAAATACGACCAAGAGAAAAATACTTCTTGTATTTTCGAGTCTTATTATAACTTGTATTTAAGGTTGAAGATTGACTTTGTAAATTTAGAATTAAAAGATATAATTTCTTCTTTCTGGCCTTGAGATCTCTAGGGCAGATGACGCGAGGGCGGTTGGTCGTTGTCACATGACACCCTCGTTAACCCTATTTCATAGAAACGGATGACCGAATTTAAAAGATACTTGATTTGTAATTGTAGTGGTGCCGTACCGTTCTCGCATCACCGCGAAACGTTCGTCGAGTTCAGTGGAGCGCAGCGTGTGCCTTTTCATAAGGCAACCTGCCACAGGACGGACATGACCTCACTGATCTTTGCGATAAGTTGTCATGAAGTTAACACAGCTTCCAGAGCCGGAGAACACCGTGACACAGGCAGGATCTGGTTCGCTGTTTTGACGTAACTGTTCCATTATAATGTAAATAAATTATAATATTCAAAATTTGTAATCAGAATTATTAATGTGCACGATCAAATATGTTGTAAAATTAAGGCTAAAAATAGATTATATTATGGAATTAAAAATCGCTCCAGACTAACTTGCATATGAATCAATTCTACATTACGAAAGTCAATCTAAGACTCATCTTACTAGCTACGTAACCAAATGCACAAGTCTTCTGCTGGTGACCGATATACACATTTAGAGCAGTAATACATGACCAACTTACAATTTTGTATATAGTTGAAGAATGCATATCGTTATATATAATAATAATATGCATCTCTACCTGTACTCAAACCTCTCTCTCTCTCTCCCTCTCTCTCTCTCTATCAACTCACGTCAGCACCTGCCCTCACAAACGTTAACCTTGATTCAGCCTAATGACGTCATATGTTTCCCTTTTTTATTTCGGTGCGCTTGCTCCGACGTCAGCGTTTTCCATCTGGGATTCTCGTTTTCCGTTGACGTCATGACGTCAAAATTGTTGTTGTTGTGTTTTTGTTCTGTTTCTCAGTCAACTCGGTTATAATTTTTTATATTTTTTTCCCGCTTTTATTTTTAATCAAGATTCTGGATGTGTTGGCGCCATATATTTTTTTCCTCGCAACGTAGATTGTTGTTCGACTAACCCTAAGTCACCTCGTTAGAAACAGGTATAAAGGTTACTGCCTTGAAGGTATTGCTGGGTACTTTCAATTTCTCAAATCTCGGTTTCTCCGGCAGTGAAATAATACAGAATTCTATTTAGAAGCTTAATGTAATAGGTAGATTCATAACTATGAGGCTTAAACGTTCTTTCTGGGTTAAGGATCATCAGGTCTTAGGCCGACCCAAGCCTCTGCAGTGCGTTTAGGGGTGTCGACGGACGGGGTCTGAAACCACAATAATTGTATTATATTACTAAGATGATACAAAGATGTATGACAAACAAACCTAATTTATTCTTAGCCACATTTTCACCCTTTTGTGTTTCCAAATGTTCATACAGTTTTGGATTGCCTGCAAATGTGCCGTCTCCAAAAAACAACAACTACATATTAACAAAAATAAATACTGTATATGGAACGTTTTATAATTGAAACGCTATTCACTAATAGCCAGACATTACCCGCATTATATACATACATACATCTATACATACGTACATACATACATACATGCGCCTTATTTTCTACTTTAAAGTATAGATTTCATGACATTTTCACACTAAAAGTTTAGTTCTAGATCTAGCCCACTTCAAGACAAAGTAGGTTAAATTTCAAAGAAAAATTCCCAATTTTGAAAACGTAGCCAATGTGTAGTAATGATATACTCCCGCCTTTTGTGTTCTTTAGTGATCTCCCATCAATTGCACCCTTTAAGAATTCATGGGGGGTTGAAGTTTCGGCTTCACAATGCTCTGGACTCTTGGACTCTACCCTTCCCTGGCAGCAGCTTTTGGTCCATTTTATTCTTAAGCATATTAAGTTTGTACCCGCCCATAGTCGTCTTTCTTGTGCTATGGTGAGATTGAGTTCAATCCTATAGAATGCAAACACTGTATTGACGACTCGATCCCGCAGTGAACATCATTACAATCTCCATTCTTGTGCAAAACTTGTCCTTACCTTATCAGCAGTGATTCATGACACCCACGCGCCTATCTTAGCGTTACATAAATGTGCCGAGCAAACAAACAAACAAACGAATGCAACAATGAACTGATAGATAAAAATGTGTGTGCACAGATTAACCCCATTCGGCCCGGGGCGTTCAGTTTAGGTCAAGTATGAGTCATGACCCTTTGCTGGTTAAAGACGCGATGACCACAACAATGTGGTTTACTGCGAGGTCAAGAATGGAGAGAGAGGGGGGGGGGTAGTAACATCAGCCAACATGTCCTTGTAGATAAGTACACAGGACAAGAAAATGCCTCGATTTTGTAAATATTGAGTCAGCATGAGGTCAAACTTATATTTGTTTACGTTCCTCAACTCCCATCAACTCTCTTCTCTCCTCTCTCTCTCTCTCTCGTTCTCGCAAGCTCTCTCTTTCTTTCCCTCTCTCTTTCCATTCCAACATCGTCTCTTCTCACAGTTCTCTAAAAGCATGTTTCCTAGAAAGCGAAGCGGCTGAAGTTCATCTGCCCTGACTTTCGTTTAGTCCGACAGCGTCACTTCGTTACCTAGTTCTAGAGATCTCTGGGCTAGTTCAAAGTTCATATATTTCTATGGTCAGCGATTAACGAGGATGTTTTGTCGCCAACACAATGACGCTTTCTCCATTATTTAACACATAGGATCTTTTAAAACATCACTCTTTGATGTACTAATGGCTTGAATAGACCAAGATTCGACCTCAGGTCACTCGGTTCATAAACCATTTGCATTACCATCCTGCCATGACATTTACTTACTCTGATTCTAAAAAAGCGGATGATTGTTTTTAAGTCAATAAATCTACCAATATTTAAACGAATTTTTGTTGCTTCGGGAAGTAAGGGGGGTAGCGAGCTACAATGGAGTTATTAGCTCAGCACCAACTCCTGCTGTCTTAATTTGTTTTCATGCATACAAATGATTGCGAATGACGTGCCTTTGATTCCTAGTCATAGACATAAATAAATATAGACTGGCCGAAGGAAGTAACTTCGTGTAACTTGAAAACATGTACATCTATTGTATTCGGATTTCCGAATTATGAAAAATTGCATGATCTTCATTCTTAGAGATTAAACAAAACACTAGTGAAAATATTGTAATACTTATATAGGTTATGGCTGAAATAGATATGAATACTTAACTTTTATACTGCTCATAAATGCTGTATAATAAAGTACACAAAATTGCAAGTAACAAATTTTCGTTTCATAAAACTCTTTAATCGGCCAGTCTATATTTATTTATGTCTATGTTCCTAGTCTTAGTCAGAACGAGGCTTATTTCCGGTACAAGTAGATAAATGCGGGATTTTCATAAATGGAGAAGAATCTATAAATATATATCCTTTTTTTAATGCTTCCGGCGTATATAAAAGAAAAAAAAAAGAAGTATTGACAAGCTATGCAATTTATAAGAAAGACACACGCAAAAGTTTTTGTACTATTCAGCACTGCAGAAATTTGTAAGCCCTTTAGCTAAGCAGCACAAAGTAAATATTATTTTTTGGTTGGCAACAGTAATCTTCCACTTTAGCGTCCTTGTCATTTATTTTTGCCTATCTCATTTAAAGTCTCACTCAATCATCTTATTATTATTGTCTTACTTCTTTAAGTTCCATAACATCATCCCCTCATGACTCCATATCACTATCTCTTCTTTTCTATTTTACTGTAATTTATTGTGGAAAGGAAGCTGTAGCTGAGTGGTTAACCGCTTGACTTCCTTTCCTGGGGTCCTGGGCTCGAATCTCAATGAAGATGAGCATAATGAATATGGTCATTGTGCTGGCCACATGACACCCTGCTCGATAACTGTTGGTTGAAAGGGAAACTGTATTTTATTCCGAATAGACGTATTGCAGTAATTGTAACGTAAGCCGGATCTTAGAACAACAAAAGTAGATTACAGAGATTAACTGGATTCTGAAAATCGCCAACATCTCTAACAATCAAGAAAATCTCTAAGGAGGGACATGTTCCGGTTAAAAAAGTTTGTTGTGAAAGTCTAACTAGCCCTTGAAAACAACTGTGCCAGTGTAAGCCCCACAAAGAAACAAATAGACTTCAAAGTTTCCCATCACTGTGCAGGCTCAGTTGAACTTGAGCTAAGAAAGTATTTTTGGAAGGGTCTGAGTAATACTGAACACAATCACTTATTTATACCAGCACTTAGAAAGTCGGGGAGAGGAAATAAAGGGGGGGGGGGGAGTACGATAAGAGAAAGGGAAGCTATAAGAGTGCAAATAATTAGGGCAAGCCTTACCCCCCCCCCCTTTCCACATCTCTTTCTATTTTTAAAACACTCGCGTAAATATTAAACATACAAACAGTCTTTAATATTAAACATGCACTAGTCTTTGAATGTTAAACATGCAGTAGTCTTTGAATGCTCAACATGCACTAGTATATGAATGTTAAACATGCAATAGTCTTTGAATGCTCAACATGCACTAGTATATGAATGTTAAACATGCACTAGTCTTTGAATGTTAAACATGCAGTAGTCTTTGAATGCTCAACATGCACTAGTATATGAATGTTAAACATGCAATAGTCTTTGAATGCTCAACATGCACTAGTATATGAATGTTAAACATGCACTAGTCTTTGAATGCTCAACATGCACTAGTATATGAATGTTAAACATGCACTAGTCTTTGAATGCTAAACATGCACTAGTATATGAATGCTAAACATGCACTAGTCTTTGAATGCTAAACATGCACTAGTATATGAATGCTAAACATGCACTAGTCTTTGAATGTTAAACCTGCACTAGTATATGAATGCTAAACATGCACTAGTCTTTGAATGTTAAACCTGCACTAGTATATGAATGTTAAACATGCACTAGTCTTTGAATGTTAAACCTGCACTAGTATATGAATGTTAAACAAAGTATCGTAAATAAGAATTAAAGGCAATCAGGATCAAGATTGGTTTAAAAAAAAAATCCGTCGTATATCTACTGACGATTTTTTCTAACAATGAGGCAGGTCTTCAGCGGTGCCGCCCTATGAACGGGAGGAAACAAGAATTTTCTTTTGCATGTTCATGGCCTGGAAGATGTCAGCGAGGTCAGAAGCCACAACCAAATCGGCTGTTACATCACAGCATCGGTTAGTTCTTATTCACTCCCCTCAATCTCTTAAGGTGATGATGATGATGATGATGATGATGATGATGAATCTCTTAATCTCCAAACTTAGATTATCATTTTTTGTTTTTTTTTCTTCTAGGTCAAGTTTTCTTCTAGGCTGTTGATATAAACAAAAATTCTATTCCTGTGGTCAGAGTGCAAGTGTGTTGCCTGACCAGCACAACGACCAGCTAAAAATAAACTCCAGCTAAGATTTGAACTCAAAACACTCTGTTCAGCTGCCAAGCGCTTGAAGTGGTGCACATTTGAATCTAACGAATTAACTTCGTAAGGGCTATGCGTTTATCTAGATGCAGATCTAAATTTGGATTGACAGGACCAGATTGATTGGGCCCTTCAGGATTGAAGATTATTGCATCCTAGCCCAAAACTTTCACGGGACAGGATGCGAACCCGGAAGTATCGAGATGACAGTCTAGAGTGCATACCATACGAACAGGCAGCTGTTATAAGGAATTTTTAAAATTAAAGTAATGCATCATAGTTAAATATATATGACTATTGATAACTCCGACTATTTTTGTTGGTTTTTTTTTTTTGGTGGACACCAAGGTAGTGGGGGCTAGAACCAATAGTTTGTGTAGTTTTATACGTAAATCTTGCACCACTTGACCGATTTATGACGAAAACCTTTATTCATGTAAACAAAAGATGTTCATCTGAACAAGCCTTGTTCATATTCTGAATCTGTGAATCAAATGAACAAGACTATTTCCGGCCAAACGACCGCAAAAGTACAAATGTTATTTCCTTGCGCACACACTTGCACACTTCTGCACGCATTTTATCTTCTACGCCTGCTCGGTGCTAATTTTAGCTTTTTCCTTGTGACGTACTTTCCCACAATGCATGCCAGAAAAGCTAAAAATGTTCGACGCCGTAGCCTCTTCATTGTAGATAGTTTATGAATGAATAGAGAAAAAAAAAGGGATAGGGGAAGTCACACTTAGTTTTTCTATGTCAGGCAGTAATACTTACTTCCCTTTTTTTCATATTTGGTTAAACCGCTACGGTCAGCGAGTTCAAATCTGAGCGATGCAATTTGGGAGTATTTGTTACTGTGTGTGGGGGTGTTAGAGAATGTGTGAGAGAGCTAATGTGTGTGTGTATGTGTGTGTTGTTGTTCTCTGTGAGTATGCGCGTGTGTCTAAGAGAATGTGATTTGGAAAAGACAAATATGTGTTGTAATCTGTGAGCATTTGTGTGTGAGTATAAGAGAATGTGTATGTAAGAAAACAAAAGTGTATGTGTGATAGTGATGAGAGAGACAACTCAAGTAATCTATATTACAATGACCTATGACCCAATTTGATTCACGCAAATTTTGGTAACTGGTACTCTCCAACCAAACCTATTAACAATGACTACAGAACTCTAATTTCAACAACAGGATGGAAGAAGAAAAAGAAAATCTAAAATTAGAACATTTGCGCTCTCTAAGGAATATCGCAACGACTGGACCCCTGTGTTACAGCACTGTAATCAACCGAGGCCGTTAGTTACAGAAGATTCGTTATATAAGATTCGTTATAGAAGATTCGTTACAGAAGATTCGTTACAGGACACAACACTAACCTAGGACGTCGCAACCTGTGGGCAATGGAGACCAATAATTCGTTGCCACGCCTTACAGACCTGTGACGTGGCAACGAACTATTGGTCTCCATTGCTTACAAGTTGCGACTTGGCAGTGCAGTGTTCACTTCTTCTATGCGAAACCATTCGCTGGAGTTGGCCTGAATACTGACCTGCAACGTCGCAACCTGTGCGCAGCACAGACCTGTGACGTGGCAACAAGCTATTGATCTCCACTGCCCACAGGTTGTGACGTTGCAGGTCAGTATTCAGTCCTTCTATGACCATCGGTCCCGTTATATAACGATTTGTCTGTAATCAACAAGCTATTGTAAATCAAGACATAAAACTGTTTAATGGGAGATGTGTTACTATAAACTAAACAGACTAAGGACGCTAATTTTAAGCTTCAGTTTCGCAGTGATACAAAAATTGCCCACAGATTATGATAGAATTGTTGTGTTAAATACTTTTATCAACATTTCCTTCATTCCAAACACTGGGTTCAATAAAAAGTTTGCTATTTAATTTTAACTCTATGTATGAAAATTTCAAATGGTAAAATTGAGACCTTCTTCTTCTTCTTCGTTCTTATTTTCCATGTCGGAGAGTTCAGATGATGGTTCCTATATCTGAGATGAACCGCGCAGTGGTTTCCAGATCAATCAGTTCTCCGTATAGTTTTTCTTCTATAGTAGGGTTTTGGGGCCAGAGTCTTGTTCGGGCCTCTTGATATAGTATGCAGCTTTGAAGGAAATGGTCAGCAATCTCTGGAGATGGTCCACATGGGCAGGTATCGCTTGTCCCGA